>NW_010390796.1:15498-16326 GCF_000710305.1 Buceros rhinoceros silvestris | reverse complement strand
GGGCGGGGGGCGGCCCTCTTCCCGCGGCCGGGCGGTGCCGGGTGGGCTCTTCCTCTTGGGCCACATCTCTCCTTAGTTGCCCCGTGGAAACAGCTCGGGTTTCGCGTTGCAGAACATTATTCCTCGCCGTTAAGAACGCGGTTCGTTAACAAAGGACTTAAATGTTATCTTGGCTGCTTTTCCATGTGCTCTGGATGCCCAAACTGATTGCTGGATTTTTGGAAAGGATGTGGTGGGGGTATGGTTTGTGGGGTTTTTCTTAATCCCCAGAGCAGCTGATAGTGTATACGTTACAGTTTCTTTGTTACAGCATCCCATCTCTTGCGTTGGTCATCTCCTCTCATAAATTTCTTGTGAGTAATGATAATGATGAGATTTTAAGAGCAAGGCCAGTACTTGTGTTTATCTGCAAGACTGACCTGTGAGATCTGTGATACCACTTGCTTGGAGACAAATATTTTGATTTAATGAAAATGCAGCTGATAGGGAATTGTTTGTTTTGAACGGTCCCCTGCTTTTTCCAGGGTAATGTTTAATCAGCAGAGTCATAGGGCAGGTTTGTATTTTAAAGATGGAGGAAGAAAGTAAAGGTAATAAATGTTTTTGTCTTACTTAAAGCTGATCCAGATTCCTGTATATTTTTAGCTCACTGAATGATGTGCTCTTCTTACCAGTTTCCTGCATACAAAGAGCATTACTTTGGCCTGGGGAGATGCAGATGAAGAATGCTTTTGAATATAGTGCTCCTATTCTCTCCATCAGGACTACAACAAAGAACGGAAGCTTTTGGGACTGTCCTTGCATAAGCATGCTTTTCATTTCCGTAGG
>NW_010390796.1:0-15410 GCF_000710305.1 Buceros rhinoceros silvestris | reverse complement strand
GAAAGTTGTCTGCTGGTGATGTACAGAAGGTGTCAAAAAGAAACCCTTCATCAAGTAGCAGTTTAAGAGCTCTCATCTTACGCATGTACAACAGGCTAGTGCTGATTTGAAGTTGGTGTTTCGTCTGACCTGCCATCAGGAGCACAGTTGCAGATAGAAAACTCTCAGTAGCAAGTCTCTGATCTTGCAGGTATTTTATTGATCAACAATATAAATGAGAGAGGTAACTGAGCTCCTGTTTATAGATTACTACTGGGAACTTCTCCATCTACCAAATGAAAATAGGAGCGAGCTCTGAATTTTGGTAGAATTGGAGCACCTGTTGTGAAAAGTGACAAGGCTGACATTTGCTTTGTTAAGAACAGACAAAGGGAAAGTGCTGCCTGTTTCTGCAGGTGCTGGCCAGAACCCTGTCCGGCAGGCGAGCGTGGCTGCAGGAATCCCTTACTCCGTGCCTGCCTGGGGCTGCCAGATGATCTGCGGATCAGGCTTGAAAGCAGTATGCCTGGCTGCCCAGTCCATACTGACGGGAGAGTCCAGCATCGTGGTTGCAGGAGGCATGGAAAGTATGAGCAAGGTAAAGCAAACGATTACACTCGTGTTGTGCTGACTTACTGGAAGCGAACAGCTTTATGTTATGTTGAAACCCTGTATTTTAGACTGATGCTCTGGGGGCAGATAGAAAAAGCAGCTTGGTTTCTGCACTTTGGAATGAATTTACACATGTAGCAATTGACTTCAGACCTGACACTGTAGCTGCTGAAAAGGAGCCATGCAAACACAGACCACATTTAAAAATCCATTAATTTCCATCTAGCTTTGTGGTGAATGATTTGCTTGTGATAGCTGACAATAGACAGGGGGTTTCTGTGTTTCAACAAGCCCAGAGGAGGCTTAACTGCAAATGTTTCTGATCACGAAGCAATTTGAGCTTGGAAAGGAAGCGAAGCACTTTTATTTCAAGGTGTTCATTCCAAGGCTGTATTAAGGAATGGTGCTGGGCCAGAGATCTAATGCCTAAGCAGGGTACGACCTCTTCTGCTAGGGCTTGCTAGCTGCCTGTGCTGAGAGCGATGATGACGTTGGCTGGCAGCAGAATGCAATCAGGAACCCCCTAGAGCAGACTGGTAGGATGGGGGACCCATGGCTGTATGGCCCCAGGGACAATTGATTTGATTTGTGGTGAGAAAACACCTACTGCTTGGTGGTCTGCAGCTGGGGAAATGCAGAGGCCAAACAGTCTCTGACAGCTGGCAGGCTCTGTAGGGAGAGGCAGAGCTGCAAGCGGGGGAGACTGCCGGCATTTGCAGTAGCTGCCTGCAAGCACAAGGCGGAGGTCTGTCTCTTCTGCCGTCTGGCTGTATTGTGCACTGGAGATACAAACCATCTAACTCCTTTTGCGGCATTTTCTTGCAGGCTCCTCATGTCATTCACATGCGATCTGGGATCAAAATGGGAGAGGCTTCCTTGCAGGACACTGTAATCCTTGACGGCCTTACAGATGCTTTTTATCAGTATCATATGGGTATAACTGGTAAGTGGTGACAGTCCAGAAAATGAAATGGTTAGCTGGGGAGGGAGTGAACTTCACTGATAGGAAATTTCAGAAATCTGAAGTTTCAAACAAGGTGTTTCAAGCTGTCCATAAGTTGTAGTCATCAAAAAGAAAGAAATCCCTAATACTGAAAGGAAAATACTACTGCTCTGTTGTTTTGGGTTTTTTTTTTCTGTCTGAGCTAATCTAACCGCATCTGTCTTGCAACTGAGCCATTTAATTTAATGTCAGGAAAAAAGAACAAAATAATCCCTGTAGGTAACTGGAGATTGAGCAGCACATATTTACAGCGGGCAGGATTTACGTAAAGTGTACCATGGATACACATGGTTCTGCAACTTCAGGGTATTGCACCCTGCATGGGCTCATCAGCCAGCTGCTTTCCCAGACCCTGCTTACGAAACAGAGTAACTTCCAAACTGTTCCCTCCTCTGAAGCAGCCGTAGAGAGATCTGAGATAATAATTCAGAGAAGCAATAAATTAGAAAAGCTTGTTTGTGTTTAACTTGATGTAACATCTGGGAAGAGATGGGAAGAGTAATTTTCAGCCTCAAAAGAAAATTAGTAGAGAATCATGCGCAAACAAACAAGGAAATCGGAATGAAAACTGTTCAACAAGTTTAGCTGCTTGCTCCAGCAAACACTAATGCCTGCCTTTGTGCTTACAATTTTACAGCTTGAAATTTTAGCATTTCCTGATGGCATTTCCATCTTGTTCCTGTTGCAGCTGAAAATGTGGCCAGTCAGTGGCAAGTCAGCAGAGGGGAACAAGACCAAGTTGCTGTGCAGTCACAGAACAGGGCAGAGGCGGCACAGAAAGCTGGCTATTTTACAAAAGAAATTGTTCCTGTTCTTGTACCTTCTAAGAAAGGTAGGTGTGAATGGATAATGAGAGCTGATTTTAAATAAAAAACCCGTTTTCTACTATGTGGCCTATAATCAGTTGATGGCTTTCCAGGCTTTCAGTAGTCACTTTTTAAATAAGAGAAAGAGTGCAAATATGCAGTATTCAAATACAGCTCTCTGCAAGTACCACTACTGCATTTTACAGGAGATGTAATTACAGCCCAGGCAAACCACTGTCTTATCATAGACTTGGATATGGTACCAAAATAAGTATTTTTTTTGTTTGTTTTATTAGATTCCTGCTGCACCAAAGTTAAAACAGTCGTGTTGATGTGGCAAACCTTGCCCACCTTGTAAAATACACAGTAACAATAATCAGGGTTACTAGTTAATTAACTAGGTCAGGTTACGTATATTAGGTATATTGCTTTTTAGGTCTATTAGGGATATAAACAGACCTGTTGTAGTGCTTGAGCCAAAGGTCTGCTTCTAGAGCAGGGCAGCTCCCCCAGCTCCTTGTGATGTGGATGCAAAAACTGAGTTTTCTGAACAGCAATCAGAATCAATTGTTCAACATTTGCATTTAAGAGACCCTGTAGGAAAAGTTCTGGCAATAGATAATAGTATTTTATACCACTTGACTGTTCTTTGCAACGAGATTCCCACAAGTATCATTTGGAAGGTAGCTTTCCGCTTGAAGAGAAGCTATTGCCCTTGCTGTTCCTAAGCCAAGATCTGTGTGTGTGAATAGACCCTCCTGCAGGTATAATGCTCTGTTTTGCAGGTCCTATAGAAGTTAAAGTAGATGAACACCCTCGACATGGGAGCAACTTGGAAACAATGGCAAAGTTAAAGCCCTGTTTCCTGACGGACGGAACTGGGACAGTGACAGCAGCTAATGCTTCAGGTTGGTCTGTCTGGCTAAAACCACTATGGAAAAGAAGAGTGGCTGCTTGTGGCTCAGGGCAGGGTCTCTGCCAGGGGTTAGGCTGCCGTGTGTTACTGCTGCGTGTATTTTGCAGGAAGTAGCAATGTGTTTGACAGCATAGGTAGAACTCGAATGTAGCTGTTGTGGAGGGTTGCTTTACAGAGGAGTTGTCTTTTGTTTGCTTGCTTTCTGTGAAGCGATGTAGATGTTTGGACAATAACAGCAATATTTGATAGGCTGGAACAAATAGAAACTACATCCTCTCTTTTCAAAACTAGCTGTCTAGTGGTTTCTAATGCTGCTGGTCTGGACGAAGGGAAATTTAACAGTTCACATTTGAAAATGTTTCTCCTGTGCACTATCTCTCCTGCCACAGGTAGATTTGCTGCCTCTTCCAAAGTCTACCTAATAAATCTGATGTGCTTCTTTTCTAGATTGTATCTCAACTCTGAAACCTGCTGCTTTCCAAATAGAAATCACAAACATGTCCCGTTTGCAGCAGTAGAGATACGTTACCCATTTAAAGTGTCTGTGTCGGAGGACAGATTTGATCTGAAAAATACTGACCTAAACCAATAAAAGATTTGCGATTTTTGCTTTGTCTAGATTGTGAATTTATGCAAGCAGGAAAAGGTGGTGCAGTAAAAGCCATAAAACCCAATAAATACATAAAAGATGTTTGTCCCTCTGCAGGTATAAATGATGGAGCTGCAGCTGTAATTCTTATGAAGAAATCGGAAGCTGCTCGGAGAGGCCTTATGCCTTTGGCTCGGATTGTGTCTTGGGCTCAGACAGGTATAGATCCGTCTATAATGGGAGTAGGGCCCGTTTCAGCAATAAAGCAAGCTGTAAGTAATTATCTATGTATCTATTACGAAAAAACTCTGTTCATAATAACTTTTCATCTGGCCATGCCTTGTTTTTTCTCTATTCTAAGGAACACTTAGCGTAAAAAAAAAAAACAAACTTCATGAAAACAAGACTTAAAATAGCAGAAAATATAGAAGAGTAAGATTTCTAGTGCTACCAGGCTAGGGCCTACTCACTGAAAAAAAATTAAATAAACATCTGTGTGTATGAATGAGTTCAGAGCATAAACTAATCAGGTTTGTGAAAGACCACCTAGATAACCTAGGAGGCTAAAGGTCAAACTTCATGGATGTGTACAGTAACCTAGTTTGGGGGTGATTTGGTCCCGCCACGATACAGTTCTGATGCCGACTCTGGCCAGGTTACTTTTCAGGTTGCTTCTGGTGGTATTTGCAGTAGCACACCACTGAGAGAAGGGCCAGTGAGCACGTCTGCCTTAGCAAATGTGATGGTGCCCTTTGGGTGTTACTGTGCCCTGCAAAACGGCTGGAGCGTGCAAATTGGATTCCTTTCAGATGAAACTAAACACAAAAGTGTGCTCTAGAACCACATCTAACATACTCGGACCGTTATTGAACACACTGATGTACTCTGTGCTCCGTCCGCAGGACAGTGTTCTCAAATAAAATGCCGTGAGGGAGCAGTCCCTGTGGTACCACCCTGTTACAGACGTAGCTCAGGGCAATCCCAGCTGATTGTTGTTAAAACTGAGCTATGAGACTGAGCATGAAAAGCGCTCTTGTACAGCTGATAATGATAGATTTGCCTTAGTATTCCTTCTTAGTTTTATTTATATTGTGTAAAGGCCTTATTTTGTTCGTCTATGAATGTTCTGGCAGTGTAGAAGCCTAACTTGAACTCAACTCTGTGGCTTTTAATTGGGAAATCAACTGTAATGCTGAAGGGTTTTTCTGTGAGACCGAACTGTTCTTTTGAATCAAGAATGCTATAAATATATACACAGTCCTAGTGTAAATTGTAGAACTGACAAGCTGTATTTAATAGTACCTGTAATTTTACAGGTACTCTGAAAAAGGGCACGCTACTGAGCGTAAACTTCATAGTGTTATCGAACACTTCCCAACCTCCATATATTATCAGTTTATGTCTTCGGAATATTTAAATTCAAAGTGAGAGAATGACTAGCTCATGCATTTTAGTGTTACACCACCACAGTAAACCTTAGACCTTTTCCAGAAGGTGGACAGTTTCCATACTGTCTCTATAATATCTAATAGGCAAGAAGCCCTCCTCTTGGAGGTGACACCAGTCTGTCTAGCAGGTTGTGAACATCTTTGCTGCAGATGACTCTGCTCATAAAGCATTGTTGCTACAAACAAAAGTGAGTTCAAGAAAAAATCTAAATCTGTGAAACGTGTCTAAGCTTGTACCCAAGAAGACAGTTGCACCACAAGTTTCTCAAATGGAAAAAATGATCCAAACCATATTGCAAAGTAGTTGCCTTTGAAAAGCTTCAAGTGACAACTTTCAACTTGAAGTCAGGAGAGACTGGACAAATTACACCTGACACCCATCACTAATGGTCATTTCATTATTTTCTGCATAAAAATCTGTATTAAGCAGAATCTCTAACAGAATCAGACTTACATCCTGACAAAGTCTTCTAATCTGTTAAAGCCTACATCTGAAAACACATGGTTTGATTCCCCAATGGCACCACTACCACTGCGTAACATTAGTCAAGATGTTTTGAGAGCAGCCAGCATGTTACAGCACGTTGTACTGACTTGTGCTGACACTGGAATTTTGTCTGTTGCTTCAAGAATTGTCAACAACCCTGGCTATACGTGTAAAAAAAAAAAAAGTTTGCTTCAATTTTTTAGAAGTGGTGGCTTCAAATCAGCCTGTTTAAGTCTCATGAAAAGCTTCCTCTGGTGTGGAGGAAGACATAAAAACTAATTAAGTCTCTACTTACTCCGTTTTTTCAGATTGAGAAAGCCAGCTGGACTCTGGAACAAGTTGACCTGTTTGAAATTAATGAAGCCTTCGCATCACTAAGTGTTGCAATAGCAAAAGAACTGAAAGTCAATCCAGAAAAGGTAATTAATGTATTTGAGGCTATAATTAGTTTGCCTCCTGTAATTCAAAGTTGTTCCATTCTGTGCATCTGGATTGTATTCTTAAGAGGCAAGAACAATCCTCTTGCAGTCACCTTGCCCCAGGTGAAAAGGAGGGGAACGCCAGTAGGCATTTCCTTAGGTTAGTAGGCTGTAGCCTGGCTTTGCTTGCAGGCACACCGTTTCCTACCACAACAGGCTACAACTGCATTGTAGTGGATTCAGTGGCAAAGCTCAACTGCTTGAGCATACTTGCAATTAACTTTAGAATGTGAACTTGCTGCTGGAAGCTTATTTTCTACTTCCAACGGTGGCAGGAAAGTACAGGTTATTACTCTCCCCTTCCTACATCCACCACAGTTATCACCTAAATTAACCTCAGAGTAAAGATTGGCCCCCTTCAGAAGAAACAAAACACTACTTAACAGCTGTCACATCCACATTCAAGTTCTCCTTCAGCAGTTTCAGGCTTACTCACAGTCAAGGACTGTATCCAGCAAAATCATTGATGTGAAACTTGACTAAGCTAGTTAAACGGTTTAAGTTGACCTTCTGTATTGGCTTTTTTTTTTCTTTAAGGTTAATATCCAAGGTGGAGCTATTGCACTTGGCCACCCTCTTGGTGCCTCTGGTTGTCGCATCCTTGTTACACTTCTACATGCCCTGGAACGGACAGGTGGAAAACGTGGTGTTGCTGCTCTCTGTATAGGAGGAGGAATGGGAATAGCCATGTGTGTTGAGAGATGAATGTGAATGAATGAACAGCTCCTGTTAACTAGCTTTGAAACGGTTCATTAATAAACTTCTACTCATGAAGCTTACATTTGTTTGCTTTGCCTAAAATTTAACAGGCTTAACTCCATTGCTTTTTGCCACTCAATCGCTGCCTTGTCAAAAAGACTGGTGCCTACTGCAGCCACTCTAGTTGTTAACAGACACTACAGCTTAACTTCTCAATGCAAGGATCAATCTCACTTCCAACAATCAATTTGTTTCCAAGAAAGTAGGAGCAGGATTCAACCACTTGTTTTATTAACATGTTACGAGAGTGGGAAGTGTAGAGTTAGGACATAAATAAAACCTAAGTTATTCTTCGAGTGCTCCAGAGTGAACAGCATCCTCATAGCACCCTCTCTCTTCTTTAGTTTCAGGGTGCAGTTTAATAAGATCATCAATTCGAAGAATAGTAATTGCAGCTTCTGTTGCAAACTTCAGGCTTTTAGTTTTGACAATGGTTGGTTCAAAGACACCGGCTTGCTTATTATCACGAGGTTTTCCATTGATTAAGTCAAGACCAATCCTGCAAAGAATAAATATTGTCAGGTGGAGAGATAGAAAAAGTAGAAATGTAGTTGGGAGTAGAATGTGTAACTACTACTAGGTCCCAGTGACACATACATAGGACTGAAGGACGGGTGGAGAAAAGTTCACTGATAACCTAACACTCTATTTTTACAATGCAAATTGTGGTTCAGTAAGCAAGCAGAACAGTTTTCCATGTATGTCACCAGCCCACTTCAGATACTTGCCATTTCAGGTTTTTGCGATCTGGGTTAACCTGAGCCTCATTGTGGAACGCTCTCAACTTCGCAACAAGATCTGTCGCATCTTGTGCAGCATTTACTGCCAATGTATTTGGAATTACTAAGAGAGATCTTGCAAATTCTGCTATTGCGAGTTGTTCACGTGATCCCTAGAGAGAAGAAAAATTTTTAAACAATGAAGTGTTTGCTGCAATGAAAGAGTAAAAAATACAGCCACAATTGAGACTGTCTGTAGTAGGTATGGGTTTTGACATGCAGAACACATTTTTAGGTCAAAGAACCATCTAGTCTGGTTTTCAGAGAAAGAGTAACTCATATCCTCAATTTTAAAGTAGCATGACTAGGTTTTCATGAACCACAGAACCAACTTTTAGTAGAACAGAATAAATGCTTGCAAGTCCACATTGTCCTAATTTGACACATATACACTGTTACTTCTTTGTGCAAGGCTTACCATGCTGGTTGCATAATTTTCAAGATATATGGAAAGTGCTGCCTCTACAGCACCACCACCTGGGACAACAGACTTGGATTCCAATACCCTTTTAACAACACAGAGAGCATCATGTATAGATCGTTCCATTTCATCACACATGAAGTCATTAGCTCCTCGCAAGATAATGGATGCTGAAGTACGAGCCTTTGTACTATGGAAAAAAGGAATCGGAAGTCAGTGGTGCTGAACAGTAGGTAAACTACAACTCTTCTTGCTAAAAGTATTCTTCTAAAGCCAAGTGGAGTGGAGACAAGATTCTTTCAAGATTTAAAAGGAAATCTTGACATTGATATGCACCCTTGCATGATCTGTACGTTGTAACTTCGTATTTTTATTTCTAATATGCAAGAACCTAGTGCTTTAGTGAAAGCTACCTGAAGTATGACAGACATTTTCCCATCGAACAGGAGGAAAATGTAATTAGATATTAAGGAAGTTCTCTTGTGCATAGCCATTGTGTGAGCTAATGATTGCCAACATTACAGCATAAGCAGTCATGTTTGCTTGTCACAAATGTGCCACAGTCAGAGCATTTCCTTCACAAAGAAATGAGACTGCAGGAAGTTGAACACTCTGAAGGGATACCGAAGCAGTGAAACAGTTAACATCCAAGGCATGTTCTCGTTAAACAAATTGATACTCAAGTCTTCAGGTACCAGACAGTGGTATGCCAGCAGTGGCATACTAAAAACTTCAAGGGAAAATACCATGTGTGTGGACAGTTGGTAATTGTTACTCTTCTTACCCATTAAAAAAACCCAAAAGCCGACAAACAAAACCTAACCCCTTTTAACAATACGGTCCATTTCATACTACCAGAGATGACCGATTCAATAAAATCAGCACAAGTAAACCTCATCTTCCACTGTAAATGATAAGATTTAGCTTACACCTCCTTGTTCAGATGGTACCTATTTCCCTTTACTGTCTGCAAAGAGAAGCCAGTTTAGAAAAATCTGTTTATAAACAAAATTGTCCAGCCCCAGCAGAAGAGATTAAATACTCATACTTTCCCCTCTAATTTGCAGTGCACTTGTATACCCTTTCAAACTTAGGAAGTGTACACAAAACTGAGTATTTTAAAAAAAATCCTTACTTCTTGATTAAAATAAGCTCATCATCACAGATTCTCTCTTGAATCACCTCTTCTGCTTGTCCCAGCATTAATGCCTCAAAACTCTCCTCACCTTCAAGGTTTGCAAGGGTTGAACATATGGTTGCTTCAACAAACAAAAAAGTGAAGTGAAATTAGCTTTCAATTCCAGCACAACCTTTGTAACTTCCCAGAATGGGCATACAGAAAGAAAAACAAATTGAAAGCAGATATAAAAGCAGCCTAGGTAGATTTTTCTTAAATTCAACAGCTCTTCTAATTATCAGGAAGCAATTCAATATTTTGCAGTTTATAATTGATACTGTTCTTTTTGTTCAACTTTTACCACACTTACTTTACTTTTCCACAGCTAGTACAAGCTTTTCTGCTTTACTATAATGAAAATGTGTGCAAATTTAGAAACTGGTAAGACAAAATCTGTATAGGATCAGAATTTTTTGCAGTATCTATTAAATGATTTAGAGTTCTTCGTTTGTCTTGAACTATCTAAACAATGTACTTAACTCTCCAGAGGATTATAAACAAGTGGTTAACAAAGACTTTTAAACAAACATAGACCCTGGCTCCCATTTCCACAAGAGGACAGTCTTCCCACTCCAAGACAGCATTTTATTTCCTGACTGCAAATCTTCAGCAGTCAATTCTTATGGTACTCATCAACTTTGACAGAAGTCACTTAAAAGCAATAGTAAAATTAAAACCCAAGAAAAGTGGCTCAGCTCTAACTCACGCTCTCCATGCATGTTAAGAAGCCATTTGAAAATCAGTTACTAACACCCTAACAACTTTTACTTAAAAAAAAAAAAAAAAAAAGAAAAAACCCAAACAAACATCTTTTTATATATACATACCTCCAGATGCTTTAGCAATCCGCTTAAGGTCCTTTTTTACAACTCTTCGTACTGCCATAGCACCAGCATCAACAAAATATTTCAGACACATATCATCAATACCTCCAGTTGTGAGAATAACATTGGCACCAGTGGCCAAAATCTTTTGGATCCTCTCTTTGGTAATATCTGACTCTCTGGGAGGACAAAGTTAAAGTTATAAAAATGTATTTAAAAATCTACAATCACATTCTGTACCCATTTCCTGAAATCTTAATGCAGACCTCTGCAAGGAGAAGGGATCACTACACACACAGATTAGGATTTCTTGAAAACTGATTTAATACTAGTTTTGCCTCTGGAAGACTTCCACTATTGGTATTTCGTATTGTTGGGAAAGATTCACATTTAAAACATTTTTACCTGTAGCGCTCAGCCAAAATGGCATTGCACCACCTCAACTGAAGAAACCAAAACAAGCCTGTGAAAACCCACTGTCTCAGTCACTCAAGCTTCCACACACCTCTGCCTTATCTGGTCCAGCTTCTCAGGGTCTGAGATAACAACCTGAACGCCAAGCTTCATTTTTGCTTTCTGCAGGCTGAAGTCAAGGCATGCAATCTTTGCATTAACTATTCTCTTGGTCATACCTGATGAGAGAAAGCAAGAAAGAAGAAAGATTTTGTCACATCTTGTTAACAGAACATCAAGTTAACAGAACATCAAGAGCATTAGAGATTAGAAATAATGTTCCTTTCACATTTCAGATTTCTGTTCAGTTTCCTTCTCCATCTCCAGTTCTGCCTTGGTACAAAAAAACCCCACTAACGAAGACTTCAAACGGAGATTAAAAACAAAGAAAAAAGTCTCCTGTGACCTGTTACCTTTTTAGACTCCATCCCCAAAACATGAACGACCACGAAAAGATGACCCATCAGTTTTGCATCTTCTAGGTTACCTAATCCCAACCCAGCTCTGACAAATCTAACAGCTCCCTACAGACTGGACACTGGCTCCCCACAAGAGGCACTAAAGTTCCAGAAGCTCAGCGTTACCTTGCTGCTATAAAGCCGGCAAAACTGAAGTGATTTACCAACACTTCGTGGATCACTACTCACTTGCAGACCCTAGCCTAGAAACCACTTGTGAAGCATTAAGGTTTTTTTGTGTGTTCTTGTGGGTTTTCAATTCCAGAACAATTACATGATTCGCAACTCATGCAGTAAGAAGATCCACGCAGAAAGACTAAGAGGTCTCAGTTCACCTAGAAGCTTTATGAAACACAGCATGTTCTTACCCTGTGAGCCCACCACACAGTTGAGAGCGTAACCGTTCACAAGTATGCTCTCTTTCTGGCTGCGGCCATGTGCCTTCAGAACATTAACCGAGTTGATTGGATACCGAGCCTGACCCTTCTGGTCTGTGTATTTGACTGCCAGTGCAGCATCCACCACCATATTAGCAAAGAAATCGCCATCACTAAAATGCTGTTAAGGTTAAAATTGAAGAAAACTAGTATTATGCTCAAGAGGAAAAAACCAAAAAGCCACTGACGGTGCCCAAACTATGAGTCAAAGACAGTTTCCAGAGACACGTAAGCCCTAGCTTTCTTCACCGTTGACTTAAAGGAACAAGCAATTCTTAAAGCTGAAACTCTGGTAAGAAAATCAGGACAGGCTAGTGTGATGCTTTCAATTTACACACATTCTATTTCTTAAAACAGAAATCCTAGGCATTCCCTTGGTGGCACGAAAGCTAAAAACACAGGTTTTTCTTTTTTCTGACTAGAGTGAAATGCAACATTCTTTCCTCTAGTTTCAATCCCCAGGTGCTTGACATCTGTAACACATTCCTCCATTCACACAACTCCTATCCAGCCTCACTAACTTCAATGGCCTAAGGACCAACGTGCAATACACTGTTAAAGTTACTGCTATGTGTCCAAGCAGTTTAAATTGGAAGAGTTCAGACATGTTTTCCCATGACAGACAGTATCTGTGAAATATTTTTCACACTCCTTATAAAAACGACAGTGTGAATACTATACCCTATTCATAAAAGTAGCTGCAAAGGAAACTATCCTATCTGCTTAATCTCTCCAATCCCTCTCATTTAACAAACGCGATCAGGTTGAAGGATACATTCCTATAATTTTAGAGGACATTGATGTTTTAGCAGCATTAATTAGGCACTCCCTGCCCAATTCATCTGTGTTAATGATAAGATTTTCATTGATGTAGCGAACTGCTTCCCTGTGGAATAAAGACAAACAGTGGTGAAAAATTGCACCCCCACAAAAAGACAATAATCTTATGTGCTTTCAGCCCTTCTAAATGTTATCTCAAAGAACATAGGGATGTAATCAATTCACCTTCTCAGATAGTGACATTTCTATATGATTATAAAAATACAAAATTAAAAAAAAAAAACCCAACAGAAAAACCACACAAAAGCCCCCACCCCAAACCAAAAAAACCCCCCCAACAATCCTCCAAAACAAAACATCATATCCACTTTACACCCAGAAGTCTGCATTAATGCAGTCACAAATACAGAAATAAACAAAAAGCATGAAGTTATTGTACCTTCAAAAATGCAACGTACTTCAACTGTATTAATTTCTTACTTGCAAGCAAGTCGGTATCCACCAATAATAGAGGTAGGATGAATTTTCTGTTTCACCAGCTCATCTGCATTTTTAAGAAGTTCTGCAGCAATAATTACCTGTTTGAAATACAAATGAACTAAATGCACATATTCTATACAAGCAAAGTAGCTACCTGTTGCCATTAAGTGGAAAGCAGAATCACAAATATTTGTCCAATCTCTACTCAGTGGAAAAAAAGTACTTGCAACCTAGAATTATAGTTTCTGACGTCGGGTAGAGCCACCTGATTTCAGCCCCTGCCTCCCCCAAGTTCTCTAAAGTCTCAGGCAACTTTTCAACACTCAGCATCCCTATTAGTCCTAACACTTTGTCATGTTTGTTAAAAATTAAGAACCTTATTTCACGGCATTGCATCAAAGTTCAAAATGGATAAATTAAATGTAATGAAACACTGACTTTTGCTGTATCTGCCTGTAAAACTTTCTACATACCACTGAGGTTGTCCCATCGCCAACTTCTTTGTCTTGCAGGTCTGCCAGCTCACAAAGAACTTTTGCAGCAGGATGTTCCACCTCTAGCAATTTCAGAATAGTTGCACCGTCATTAGTAATGGTCACGTCCTAATTTTCAGAAATCAAATGTTAATGTGGAGCGTATTTCTACTGTGGTTTATAACATTCATATAAATAAAAATTATTATTTCCAAATTTTCATGAAATAACTATACCAAATGTTTACTGCTTCTTCTTTAACCAGGAGTCCCATGTTAACAACAGAAATATTACCAGAAAGTGCAGAATCTGCACTTTCTTTTTATCAGAAAAGTCTTTCTGTTATAGAAACTCACTAAACATTTTGCACATGAGATCAGCAGTGATACAGTGACCACACTCTAATACAGTATTGTATTACAGCAGCCTGCAAAATGGCAATCTTTCCTCATTTGCTTGAAATATTTCAAAATATGAAATATTGAGTGCTGCTTTAAAATTCTTACAGGATTCTTTTAATTTTTTTTCGTTATTTCTCCTAATGTGGAGACCAGGATATGCAAGTCAACACCATCACAAGGCCTGACTTTAAAGGTGTTATTCCTTCCTGCAAATTTGACCAATACTTAGTAAGAACAACTTACATGCAGAAAGGAGACAACTGTACCATATAAACTACAGTATACGGGAGTATAGTACCACCAAACCTAAACTACAGTGACGATGCTCAATTTTACCACAGCTCTCCTACCCCTCTCAAGACCATGGAAAAAAAAACAGGCACGTGGAAGCACCTTCCTACAGGAATACAAGTCCTCCTTACACTTCTTAAAGGAAGCTTACTTACCCCAATATCATCCACCAACATCTTATCCAGACCAACTGGCCCAAGAGAACTCTTCACAATGTTGGCAATAGCAGATGCAGCAGTAACTGAATAGATGAAAGAAAAAACAACAAGAAGTTTTATCTTTCCAACTTTAGAATCATTTATGTTTACAAGAAAACATGGCAAGAACCTGCAATTCTGAAACTTCAGATCAAGTGACCTAACTTACGATTAGGTTTTAGACTAGCTAAACTAGTAGTGGCTTGTAGCTACTAAAATATAATCTGTCCCAAACTTCGTTCTTCCCTCCAAGCTGGTTCAGCTAACTAACCTGGCAAAACTAACTGATCAGAAAAAGAATCGTTTTCTGCTCCCTGATGAGATGGAGGACACCACCAAGGTCAGAAAAACAGTGGTGGTAGCTCTGTTTCTTTTGGCAGCAGTGAGTCATGCCACGAAACTTCACTCTCGTTTACTCCTCAGTTCGAGGCAGATACAGAACAACGGTATCACCATACATCCGTTAGTAACACATCTTTTTGTCCCGACCAGGTCCATAACTGAAGAAAGCCAGGAAAGTCCAAAGTGGCTTGTTTAAAGGATGTTCTGCCAACTTCATATAGGAAAAAGATACAATCAACCTTTTCCTTCAGACCGTGGCAAGTTTTTTTTTATCCCACAAGCATAGCCACTTAATCTGTAAACTGAAAAAGTGGTAGTATAATGGGAAGAGCTAGAACTCAGACCTTCACCTTGGAGCTTCAAACAACGTAACTACTTCTTTTGCTTTGGAGGAGTAACAGCAGTTTTCTGAATGAAGTAACTTTTCTGTGAAAGGTACCATTATCAAGCAGAATCTCAACCATAAATTAAGCTAATTCTCATTTCAGCTGTTCTGCCTTAAGTTTCATCAGAGCTGCACGACTCTCGATCGCAAGGAAGCAGGTCTTCAGCTGCTTCCTGTCTTTTATCTACTCAGAAATTAAGAATTTGAAATTTGCCGCATTCTCCCGAGACCTGGGTTAACATTCTGAAAAATGCGTAACGTTTCGGAGAATTACAGCTGAAGACACTCATCTTAACGGCGGTCACCGCTTTCAGAAGCGGGTTATCTCCCTGTGCTGTGGGCCGGTAAGCTTCCCCAGCCGCCCCTTCCCCACCACGGATCCTCGGCCAGTCTGCAGGCCTTGACGGCTCAGGCCCTACGAGCCCGGGACGGAA
>NW_010390795.1:20945-23137 GCF_000710305.1 Buceros rhinoceros silvestris | reverse complement strand
CCGGGAAAATCTGGTTAGTGACCTAGAAGAGAGGAGGAAATCTCTGTGGTCTTATTCTTGGGGAAAGAAAATTCATTTATTTTAAAGGGCTTTGGGAAGGGAAGTTTTTGCTCTGAAGGAATTCATAAAATATATAACCACATTGAAGCAGCATGTGACTGTTGAGCAGGCAAATGGATCTTAAATCCATTAAATGGATCTTTTATTCATGGTGCAAACTGTACCTTGCCAAAGCTGGTTACAGCCGTGCTTTTTGGGGTTTTTATCTTTGTTTAAATTTTTACTGTTTTTACTGCTCCATATAAAAGGAAAGGTAGAATAAAACCTACCTCATCTATGGTCAGGTTTTTATCTGGTCCTATTAGATAGGGTGTTAGGAAAGGTTCTGATGGCTTCATCATGCCAAAGAATCCATAGAGACAGAGGACCAGGGTGGGGAAAGTCCAGGTATCACTTTTCTCTTGCTTCCAGCAGCCCATTGTCTCTGCAGCAGAGCTGAGGAGGAGCGTGGTTAGAAGGGTGGCACTGTCCACACGAGCATAAAGAGGGCTTGTAACTGATTTCTGTGTGGTGGTTTCTAGTGCTAAGGGTGCTCTTCAGAGGCTGGCAGCTGCAAAACGTTTTCCTCCATCACTCTAAAGTGACCAACTTTTCCTGATGCTTGTCTGCTGTTTCTCTGGCTGCAGATAGTGTATGAACAGCAACTTGGAAGATCTTTAACTGAGGGACAGATTTCATGGTCATTCAGTCGTACTGACCGAGCTAACCACAGGAAAAGCCTTCCTAGACAGCAGAGGCTGAAGAGAGACGAGCACTGTGATGTCACTCGGCACTGTGGCTGTTCACAGCTAGGCACCTGTGGAGTGACAAGTAATGAGTTCGCAGTTGCTGTTGTCCCCCTTCCCCTCCCAGATGTGCATGGCTGTCCTGTTCTGGAGAGCAGGTAACCCTGGAGCCCAGCTGACGGGAGTCACTGGGGACCACAGGAGGGGCCTCAGGCCAGACCCCCAGCAGGCATTAGCTGTGCCAGAAGTCCAGTTTGGATACAGACATCCCATTTTCAACCTGGGAGGAACACTGGTGGGCAGTGAAGATAACAGCTCACACTAACATGAAACGAAGCAGGTGGTTTTGTTCTTGGCTCTAGCTGAGACTTAGAGAATACACTAAACTTCACAGCTCTGCTGGATAGCCCAGCGAGCAGCCCAAGGGGTGCAACAGGGCACATGGAGGTAGCAGACGGCAAGCTGCGCTCTGTGCTCCTGTTGGAATAGGAAACGTCAGGAGTCCAAACGTGTTCAGCTTACCCTCTGGGGACCTTGGAGGGTGCTTGTTACCAGCCAGGATTTCCATTACTCTGGTTCTGACTTTTACATCCTTTTTGTTTTTTTCTGACAAAAGTTTTAATCTCAAAAATGAAGTATTTTGCAGGCAGTGATTTTTCTTAATTACTGTTTTTCTTGGTAAAAGCTGCAGAAAGATCTCTTCCAAAACAGCCAGAAAAGCTCATGTGCTGTTGCCTACCTCCCTCCAGCCTGGGTGGAGAGAGGCTTCTCTTGCAGGGTGTGACAGATCATGCTTAAGGCAGCAGGTGTTACCACCTTCTCTCCTGACTTCTCACCACTGCAGCGCCTTTTAGTGATGTGCTCGGAAATGGGGGCAAATCGAAGGGAATGATTTTGCTTTATGCATGGCAGTGAGGTCACTGACCCACAGGGTCAGCAGCAGCACTAAGCTGGGCTGTGGTGGCCCCGTGGTGGGAGCCACTAGAGGGCAAGGTGGCCCCAGTAGTGAGAGCAATGGGAGACAGCTCCGAGCCCTCATTTCTGCCCTCCTTCCTCCCCAGCTGCTGTACCAGCTTCTGCTGCAAAGGTGTCTGTGGCAGGACCTGTTCTGGCCCTGCCCAGGATCGTGCTCACTGAGTCACCCCAACATCCCCTTGCTCCCCTCTCTCATCATCATTGCTAAAGCATTGCAGCAGCTTCATGCCATGTGAGCACTTCATGTGGTACTGAGAGGTTCTGAGGAAAGCTTCATGGGGAGGGGGGATGAAGAGCATCTCTAGCACTGAATGAAGAACACTTGTGCAAGTCAGCCCTGACTTCACCAGGTTCTGTTTTCCCCTGCCCACCTCGGTTCTCTGCTGCAGTCCGTTGCAGCTCTTGCTGTGTCTGCTCCTGCCCCGGCAGGCT
>NW_010390795.1:20468-20827 GCF_000710305.1 Buceros rhinoceros silvestris | reverse complement strand
GTCGAAACGCTCCCAGGGCAGCCCACTCTCCCTCATTGCCTGTGAGGGGCCCTGCTGCAGCCCACCTCAGCCCTGCTGGTGTAACTGCTCCTTCCCGCACTCAGCCACAACCCCAGACAGCGAGGTCTGTGCCCTGGTGCTCAAGGGGGACGGAACCCACTTGTTCCCAATCGGTCACCCCTTATGGTCCGCTTGTCTTTTATAAATCCAGGTTTTTCTGAACTTTTGGACAGCCAGTGGCACCCCTTGGTGTTCTGCAGCAGAACAAGCCTCCTCTGTTTCTTGTTCTCCACCCTCCATTCTCCATCACGTGCTGGAGCTGTCAGCTCCTCTCCCACACAGCCTGACCCAGTCCCCAG
>NW_010390795.1:11078-20326 GCF_000710305.1 Buceros rhinoceros silvestris | reverse complement strand
GGTTGCCCATTTCTGAAGTTCACATACCTTGTCTGCTGGAGCTCTTCCATTCTTTCTTCCAAGAGAAAGGTCCCCTGTCAGTGTTTCCAGCCTTTCTTCTGGCCACCCTCTGAGTATTGCAGCTACTGGACTCTGTTTGCTTTTTGTGCTTTTCCTGTTCTTCTGGTACTTCAGCTTGCTCTGATGACACCTCCTGTGAAAACACTTCCAGCTGGCTCTCAGCATCCACTTCCAGCACCCTTAAAGGAGCAGGCAGACAACCCTGGCCTGTCCTTGCCCAAAGGCAGCGGTGAATTGAGACCCAGACTGGGGTTTGGTGCTTGGCTGCCACAAAAGCAATTGAGTTAATCCTGTTCCCAAAGAGCTTCCCATCTGTTTGATGGGGGACATGGCCTGGGACCCACCTGTGCCTCAGACTGGCCTGGATTAAAGATGGAGGAGTAGCCATATGTGGGTAATGACAGAGGTGAGGGAGAACAAATACTGGTCTGATAAGATTTAAATATTTCCCCACTAAATAGATGGGGTTTCGTACTATTCTGGCAGGTTTAAAAAGTAAAATGCTGGGCCCTGCTACCCCTTGACTGTTGATTGTTAGCGAATTTCTCATCTCTTTTGCTTAGGCAGGTTCACACAGTCCTCCTGAAGGTGGAGATGGCCATGTAGTCACCTTCAGAAAATCCTGCCAGCAGTCAAGGTGTGGCACCGGTTCCAGGGCTGTTTTGTTCTGCCTGTTTGACTGAACCTGTAGCTACAGGAGGTGACAGCTCAGCTGAGAGGAGACTGTATTCCTGCCTTTGTCATTATTCTTGAGGGCTCCTGGTAAAATCAGAGACCTTCTGTTGCAGTGAACAGCGTTATGCTGGGTTTGCATTGACTTACTGAGGTAAGAATCCAACTCAAATTTCTTGGCACTGACAAAACCCCAACGTTCTGTTTTTCCTGTGCTGTAATAATGAGAGAGAATGATTCAAGTAACCTACAGTGATCGATGCTTGGTTTTGCTGCTTTCGGATCCTCTTTTATCCTCCGTTAGCTGTTCTTTCCGTGTTCTTTAGTCCATCTTGTTTTTACTGAAAATGTCATCTTTTTTCACCGATTCTCCTCTGAGTGCCACGTGGAAGACAGTAAAATATGAATGGGTTTCTCTCTTAGGCAAGTTTTTGGTCAGCTTGAGCCCTGTGTCACAAGCTGCCTGCAGCGGAGCTTGGTTGCTGTGTTTGGAGGGGACCATGCTCTTTGTGCTGCGTTGGAGCGTAGTCTGGTTGGAAGCAGAGGGGGGTTCTTGGAGTTCTTAATTTCCTGTTATTGGCCAGGGAAAACTAAGTTCTCTCTTGGTAACTCTCTGCAATATATGTCACGGGTTAGGTTTTCTCCTCTTCTGGTTACACTTGCACTGCTGAATGAGGTGCAGGTGACTGGCTGACCCCTCCATAGCTGAGAAGGGGCCAGGGAAGGTGTGCCCAGTTATAGAATCAGAGAATTGTTTTGGCTGGAAGAGTCCTTTGAGATTGAGTCCAACCATTCCCCTGCACTGCCAGGTCACCACTAAACTGTGTCCCTCAGCACCATGTCTGTGTGACACGAGTGTCCCTGTGGGAGCATTGCCAAGACCTTACAGGGACCATGGCATCCTCAGTTGCATTGCAGTGCATTGCACAGCAGCTCTCTGCTTTGCTGCACGTCTCTTGGAAAAACCTGTCAGACTTTGGTAGGCTTCTAAATGAGGCGTTTCGGGTTGTCTGAGGATGGGGTTTGTTAGTTGAGCACAAAGCATGCCCTGTCTCCACACTGAGCGGTGCAAAGCGGTGCGACCCTGAGGAGACAAGCCGCAAAACAGCCCAGCAAGTGAAGGCATGTGCTGATGCTGTCCTGCCGCAGAACTCACTGGTCAAACTGAGGCTCTTTGGGAGCTTTGTGCTATCTTCCCCTTTGATTTATAGGTCTGAGAATGCTGGAAAATTAACCTTTAATATTTTCGGCTTTGTTCTTTGTGGTTCAGAATTGCTTTAGAACAAGAACAAAAACCATCGAGCAAGTAAGCTGAACAGATGATTTCCAGGATTGAGCAGCCAAGTTATGTCTTATGTATGGTCTCCCCCTTGGCACTGGGGTATATTTTAGCCCTAACAGCCAAATTTATTTCTGTGGCAGTTGCACCAGCAGCAAAACTCCATCTGGAAACCTTTTGGATTTCAGTTCCCCTTTTGAAAATAGTGTGATCTAATTTTCTGGAAGTTGGAGAAAGTCCTCCTGTTGCGTTCAGTGAGTGTTGTGGCAGGGCAGACAGACTTAGAGGAATATCTTATACCTTAAGCAGCTCCTTTTGTTTTCATTACATTTTCCTGCAAGGTCATCAGCAGGGGCCAGGAACTACTGCTTTGTCCGTGGGGTTGTCTGGGGATTTTCCTTTTATGCAAAATGTTCTGTGGTGTCTGCTGTAGGATGGCAGCTGACTCCCGAGCAAGTGCTGGCTGTGGGTGGGTGTATTGGGCGCTGGTTTCTTCTCTCTGCCCCACACCCAGTACGTCCATCAACATTTCTCATGGTGTAGAAGTCATCAGTGTTTAAAGGAAGAGCAGTGGTTTGGTATTTCTGGATGAAGTGAAGGATATATGATCCTGGTGAGAAAGGAGTGGTTGTGTTCTGTGATTGGAGATACCTTTCACCATCACTTTAAGATTGACGCTGTGGTTTACAAGTTGGCTTTGAGCTCTTCACTTCTGCAAACTGTGGTTGAGAGAAACACGTCTACTTTCTGTGGCTAATAAGAACATTGTGCTTAATACTTCCTTGATATGAGCTACACGTTATGTGTAAGAACGAAGCAATTGCCTTCACAAAGTACCAACTGCTCCAAAAGCAGTGGCCAAAAGTGGTTTCTTTCATCTTTTCAGGCAACCACAGTTCGCTCCCATGACAGCTATGAGCTCCCCATGACCAATGAGCCAGCCAAGGTGCTCACAGCAGGTAGTCTCTGGATATGGAGCTCATGGCAACTCTCACTGAGCTGTTTTTTCTGTAGAAGTTAAAACCCCTTATTGCTTAATTCAGTGCTATCATTGTTCAACACCGGAACAAAAAAAGATTAAAAATCATGCTTTTAGAAGGTAAGGAAGATAATAGAAGAATCTGTTAAGCTTCACCTTTAGGATTTGGAGGCCACTGCAGTCGCAGATGGGGGTGTGTGGTGTGCATATCCCAGCACCAAAAACCCCTCCCTGTCTCCAAGTTTGCTGCTGGGAGACTGGACCTGGTAACTTTGCCATCCTGTTTGTATTTTTTGTAATGATATTAGGCAGCCCAATTCAATGCCCACTCTTGCTTGTGCTTTCACCTTTCTTTGGTTGCATACTTTCTTCATCTCCATTAAGCAACAAACAGGAAATGATACATAGATCAAAGAAATCACGTTTTGAAAGGTTAATAGTTTTAGTGAGTAATGGTGGCTTACCGTGGATTGCCAAAGACAGGTGAGAGGAAAAACCCAAAAGAATTTCTAAGGAAATTTCTGTGTTGAAAGATCCCTTTCCGAGGTGTGCCTCTTGCACCCTTGCCCTAAAATCCTCCCACTGGAGGCAGAGCATGCCCTGTCGTCATGGGTGGACACCTCGGTTCAGAGAGGTACGTCTGCATTTGCACAACTCGTGTGTGTAGGCAGTTTCAGCTCAGTGCCTCCGCTCTGCCTTTTTTTCTTCCCCTCAAGGTGCACCTTATTAGGGACGCTGTGGCAGACACTGAATCACTGCAGCAGCCCAGGTAGTGTAACGTCCTGCTGGAAGAACGTTTGTCACATTGGCAAGTGCACAGAGCTAGCTGGGTGCTTCATTTAGAGCTAAATCTCTAATGACATTGGAGAAAGACTTACAATAAATGTATCATGTTGCTAGTGCTTGCTCGGAGTTCCTGTACCCAGAATGTTCTGGATTCCTCTAACACCTGGATTTTTTTGCCAGCTCAGAAGAATTTGGATAACGAGGCAACAAAGACTTGCAGCTTTCTTTTTGTTTTGTTTTTTCCCCAATAGCGTGTTGCGTTTTGTCCCTCTCATGAAGAATATGTATATTTTTTTTTTATGTGGTCCTTGTTTTTCTCCATGCTCCTTCATCTTCCTGTCTGGCCTTTCAAAGGCAGGCCAACAATAAGGTGAGGAGGACTTGGAAAATGAAGGCAAGCAAGATATGCTTGAAGCAGCCAAGGAGAACCTTGTAGAAAGGGGCAAAGTTGACCCTAGCAGACACTGATGCCCTTGGTAGGGCCCCCAAATGCCTCTTGCAGAAATCAAGAGGTGAGGCCCAAGGTCCACAGAAGGCTTTTTAACAGTGTAGAAGGGTAAGAAAGACAGTGCCTCAGTTGTGTTACACAAAATAACTTGTAAGAGTTGGGATGGAAGGACCCAGGACTGTGGTTTCCTTGGAAAAAGAGCAAGGCTCTTGGACAGATGGAAGTCCAAATTTGGGCAAACGTGGTTTGAACATCTTCACAGAAAGTCCTCATAATGTAACTGCGCAGTGCTGAGGAGCCATAGCGGGGCCTTGAGAAGGGCCATGACGCAGACATGTTAATCAACAGTTGACCAATATCCATTAAAAACAAACATGTTCGGGTTTTGTTTGGCAATCCAAAACAAGGCAGTGTCACTGGGGATCTTTCAGGGAGTCTTCCAGTAATGCGCAACCAAGCGCCAGCTCTGTTAATCACGTGCTTAGTAGACCAGAGCCATGGAGTGCTCTGGGTCAAGTGTGACTTAGTAAAGCCTTCAATCCATGAATTCTCTTGGTCAACTTAAATCTTCGTCACTTCACATCTCTTGGTGGTTCATTCTGCTCTTCTCTTGTCAGGGTTTGTTTTACTTGGTTTAGATCAACTTGAGGAAGCAAACAGAGAAACAAGAAAAAGAGCAGCTTCATATGTTCTAAATTATTCTCTTCTAGTTTTTAGACAAAACTATTCACCATGTTTCAACTGAATTCAGAAATGGCTTCAGCCCACCTAAAACTGTGTTTCTAATGAAATTTCAAAGGGCCAGATTTTTCTTCCGCCTCTGTTCTTCTCTACTAATTGTCAAAATCTGGAACGTGTCACATATATTTCTTTCACAATTGTCAAGGCATAGTATTTCTTTTCCTCCTTTTGAGTGAAGTATTTCAGTGCAAACCCTCATTTGTTAGTCCTGGAAGGTGCCTGGGTGTTCAGGCTGTGGAGTTTGGCCTCAGCCTCTCACCTTCTGCAGATCTCTTTGGGATCTGTACATCCCTGGAAACTCTCAGCCACACCACAGCTGTGGAGAAGCAGTGACCAACAAGCGTAGAGGTGGAGAGGTGGGGGCTGTACAAAACCAGAAGCTTCAGGCTTGGGTCAGTGGGGTTGTGTGATGACTCTAGTGATCAGAAGTGGCTGACAGGTTTTTTTGGTGAGGATTCCAGGATGTTCAACCATAACAAATCGCATGACTTCTTTTTGTAAGCAGGTTCCTTTTTGCCTGCAGATGACACATGGTGGTCTCAGTCTGCTGCAGGAGATACCTATTGTATCCTCTCAAGTGATTCCTTCCCTTCTTCCCCAGCTGTGCAGAACTTATGGCACACACAAATCGAGATCGGAAAGGAGATAGAGCTGTGATAAAGCAAATCGAATGCAACATTGAGCCCAGCACGGTAGGCAGTTTTTAACAGTTTCTCCTTTTGATGGTGTGGTGGGTTGACCCTGCCTGGAAGCCGGGTGCCTTTCAAAGCTGCTCTATCTCTGCCTTCCTCAGCTGGACCGGGGAGAGAAAATACAATGAAAGGCTTGTGGGTCCACGGACACACAGTCAAAAGAAGGGTCTGCAGGTCCTGCCAGGAGCCTGCTCCACTGCGGGCTTCTCCTGGGGTCACAGCCTCCTGCAGGCATCCACCCGCTGCAGCACGGGGCCCTCTGTGAGCTGCAGGTGGGTATCTGCTCTGCAGTGAACGTCCCTGGTGTCTCCAGAGCTGCTCTCACATATCCTCACTGCTCTCTGCTGCTATTGTTCCACCCAGGATTTTTCCCCTCCTTCTTAAATATGTTATTTGGAGTTTCTAGCAGCTTCTTGCAGAAGCTGCACCTGCAGCCCCCTGTACCAAACCCCGGCCATTCAAACACAATGCAGACTAATTGTTTTTTAATCCGTCTTTCAAACTATAGGTTTTGCCTTATGAGATGTCCATTTCTATGAAAAGGCATTTGGCTACCATGGGGGGCTATGGACAGGGCAGGGTTAATTTCAAACGGGACAAATCTGCCCTCAGAACACCAGGAGCAAGCAGCCAGCGGTGCCGGAATGGGTGATGGATGTTCGCAGCAGACGCACCAGTCTCCTCATGACCGGCACTTCTGACAGATGAGAGGTTCATTTCTCCCGACAGGCATGTAATTTCTCCAGAATTGCATCAAACCAGTGTAAGCCAACAGCGTTTCTAGATCTGCTCCTTGCACAGCGTAACGTGTAATTAAATCAAAATCAGTTTCTTCCTGCAGATAAGGATTTTTACTGGTCACGCAAGTGTCGAACTGCATGAAATCACAGTGTTGCATCACAGCCCCCAAAGCTCCAGAGCTATTGAGCAAGTTATCTTGGGAAGTTTTGGGCTTGTGATTTACTATGTATTTATTTCATCATGGGGATTATGCAATTATTGTATCGCCGCGTTTCGCCCTGTTCCCTTGAACCAGTGCCGCCACCATCCCTTGGCTCTGCCAATGCTGTCCTAAACAACTGGAAATTACAGAAGGGGGTTTCCCCTGTTGGGATCTGTTTTTCCTGCTTGATCAGCCATATGCTAGAACACGTTACTTCCAGCAGTTCAGACAAGGGCAGTAACACGTAATAAAACAACATCTCTTTGCAAGGATGAATAAAATTGGAAATTTTGGTAAACTGCTGCTAGTCAGTTAAAACCTGACAATGTTCCTCATCTTATTGTAGGGGTCAGGTATTATAGACAGCATCTAACATCAGGGAAGGTAAGAGATTTTTTTTTTCTAAATCTTTCATGTTTAACATTAGAGCAAAATCCACAAGGAAGTGAGTATGAGCTCTATCAATCCCAGAGTTAATGATTAATAAAATTCCTCTCTGTGTGTCTCCAGAAATAACAGAGTGCTTTACGCCTGCCGTTTCTGTGGCTGTTTCTGGATCTCGTAGCAGAGCTGCACAGACACATTTCCACTGTGGGGCTACGGTTTCTCTGCGTTTTAAGCCGGCTTCCAGCTCGTGTATAGTTCTGAATCCCCCATGTGTACAGCTTCCCATCTGCGAGGTTCTGCGTGGAGACAGGCACAGCTCCCGGCAAGGCAGGCGGTCTGCTACTGTGCTGCTCCGCAGCAGGGAGGGATGCTCAGGGAAGGGACACATCCAGTTGCAGTTTGAGTATCTCCACGGGTATTCAAACTAGGCTTTCACATCCCCTCTGGGGCAACCTGTCCCAGTGCTTCACCCCCCTCGCTCTGAAGAGGGTTTTTCACTATGTCTGATGAGAATTTCCCCTCTCAACCTCTGGCTGCTGCTTCTTGCACCTCGCTGTGCCCCTCCGAGGAGGCTCTGGGCACAGCCCTCCCCATGCAGCCTCACGGGTCCCAGCGCAGGGAAATAACAGCCTCCCCAGACCTGGTGTTCCCCTCGCTGATCCCCACCCCACTCCTAATTGCATCAGTGACCACCCAGGCTTTGAGGAGCAGCCTCAGAAATGGTGTAAGAAACACCAGAGCTGGGTATGGGTGTAATAGATTTGGGATCAACGCAGAAAAGGAACTAGGGGTGAGGTGTTTATCTGAGGGTAGTTGAGGCAGAGGAAGGGAGATGCAGCAGCGGTGAAAAGGGGAAGAAAAGGAGAAAGTGGGGAATAAGGTATAAAATGAGGAACAAGAAACAGGGGGATCTTGTGTCAGGAGGAGTACGGCTGCCTCCAGGCAGAGGTGAAGCCATCTGTGGGCCCCGGCTCCTGGGATGCCGGGGAAAAACCACATCTGGTGTCAGGAGGAGTACGGCTGCCTCCAGGCAGAGGTGAAGCCATCTGTGGGCCCCGGCTCCTGGGATGCTGGGGAAAACCCACCAGGCTCCACCAGGCCTGTGTCTGAGAGACAGTGCTGGCATGGGGAGTAAGAAGGGATAAAGTTGTAAGGAAAGCAGACTTGAACCTTAATAGTCAGTGCAGGCGGCGAGGCAGCAGAACTGTGGTTTAACAGCACTTACTCGTGATTTTTCAGTGTTTAAATAATTTAACACTCCATTGATGTAAGCACCATATCAGTAATAACAGTAAGCGACAGAATTGTAACTCAGTGTTACGGAAGTGATGTAGTTGCGGAGGAACATCGCTAATAGTGGTGTTCTTAGTGGCCAGCGGAAGTACTCACTTTTTTCCAAAGCTGTGCTGCCTAATCAGTACGTTGTAATCGCCCCATTCAGTTATGTCTCCAGAAGAACAGGGAGAGGCGGACTTAGGGAGCAACAAGTAAATCAGTGAGACAGGAGACAAACCCATCTCTTTTTCTTTCAGAAGGCTCTATTAACTATTTTTACCACTACCGTTTGCTCAGTGTTTTTGATGCTCTTGGTATTCATCTGTGGCTCAGAAGGTGCTGTTACTATCTGGGCCTATTGGGTTGATCACTCA
This sequence comes from Buceros rhinoceros silvestris, assembly GCF_000710305.1. Classification (NCBI taxonomy): domain Eukaryota; kingdom Metazoa; phylum Chordata; class Aves; order Bucerotiformes; family Bucerotidae; genus Buceros; species Buceros rhinoceros. Next base: position 11,690 of record NW_010390795.1, on the reverse strand, counting down.
ATGCCTAGTTTTCATTAGACAGTTGCTTGATAGACCTGGATGGTGTGAGCTTCTAGTTAGTTACTGGACGGCCAGTTTAAAAACACAAAACCCCCTGATGGTGCTGATGGGGAAGATAGAAAATTGCTTATTGCCGACCTGATGTTTCTCAATACCTGTCAGTCTAGAATTAGTGATAAGTAATTCATATTCAACTAGTCCTGTCTTTATGGAAAGGAAAAAGCCATCTTGCCCAACTTGGGCCGTGTCAGGTGGTGGTGTTCCAGGTGACAGTCACAAGATAGAGCGGCTGCTCATGGGGCAGCACAGACACGTTCTGCACAGTACAGCTAGAAAATAAAGGCCCCGATTCACACTGCTTTTAAGTCGACAATTTTTCGATGAAATACTTCAGATGTGTAACAAGGCGGCAGAAAGCGAAGGCAGTGAACATGTGGTAAGGGAAACTAAAACCCATTCCCATGACTGCCCAGTGCTGCTCACACGTCCCCACCAGCAGAACGACCCAGAGCTCAGCGAGCAGTAATCCGGAAACCCTGGTGTCACTGCGTGGACCGGCCAGTAAATCCCGCTGCAGTGCCCTGGCGTGGCTGCAGGCAGCTGCCAGCTCTC
>NW_010390795.1:10563-10990 GCF_000710305.1 Buceros rhinoceros silvestris | reverse complement strand
GTCTGCCAGCTCTCCTGCCAGCACGCTGTGCTGAAATGAGTCTGCTTGGGCTGGGCCCACCTCCCTTTGCCCCCAGCCCGGGCTTGGTAAACTAGGGCACAGCAGACACACGGTTTCTGGAGGCAACATTGAGCGTCACCTACATTTGGCTTTCCTCGTTTCACAACCCACACCTGCCCCCAAAATACACACGCTTTACCCACAGAACCATTACCTCACAGCCCTTTATTTCCTTTTCTTTTTGGCTGAATCTTCTAACCTACTTGAAAAAAATTTTCCCCAGCGCATTATCTCTGGTTGTAGAGAGGGGACGAACCAGGCATGATGGAATTTGCCGTGGGGAAACCCGCTGATGACAGTGGAACCCGCCCGCCTGTGAATTCCCGCGGCTCCTGCCAGCCCTTTATAAGCTAGTGGAGGGGCGGCA
>NW_010390795.1:10161-10437 GCF_000710305.1 Buceros rhinoceros silvestris | reverse complement strand
CGCGGCCCCTGCCAGCCATATATAGGCTAGTGGAGGAGCGTCAGGGCTGGCAGGACAGGAGCCGGGGCACAGCCGCTGCCTGGGATCCCGATGGCTGGCTTTAGCAGCAAGAGCTGGGTCCTGCTTTCCCTGCTGGGGCTCCTGGCACTGCTCCTGTGTGGCACTTCTGAAGGTGAGTGAGCTCGGGTGTTTGGCCCTGGGATGCGGCTCTTGGAGTGTGCGTGCTGGCAGCTGGTGGCAGGACAAGGGGGGGGGGAAGGGACACGGCTCCGCCGG
>NW_010390795.1:0-10007 GCF_000710305.1 Buceros rhinoceros silvestris | reverse complement strand
CTGCTCCTCCCCGGTGGACGGCAGCTGGACAGTGGGGGCTGGCTAGCAAGGGCCACGGCAGCGTGGTCCAAATGCAATTATTTACTTTGCTCTTTTCCTTCGCTCCAGCACAAAGCAACCAGGACTGCTGCCTGTCTTACTCCAAGGTGCGCCTGCCCCGCTGGGCCCTGATGGGTTACACCGAGCAGCTCTCCAGCGAGGTCTGCGATATCCATGCCATCATGTAAGTGACTGTGCAGCGGATCCTCGGGTTTTTTGTGACACATGTTAACTGTGGGGTGTCTGTCTGGGCAGGAACAATGACTTGAATACTAGAAGCATGGTTTTCCTTATGTTTTCAAAACACTAAACTAGCTGAAATGACTGTATGTAATACCTGTAGGCAGAGTATACGGGCTCTAGGTTGACGGGGACACTGACTCCTCGGGCAGCCGCAGTGTCAGGGACAAATCTGACTGGGCATAGGCGCTGCAAACCCAGCCCTGCCCTGTCCCCAGCTGAGGGCCACTCCAGCCAACACGGCGTCTTCCCTTGCTAAAACCAGCTGACAGACAAGAGTTTTCTGAATTCACAGAGGTCAGATTACCTTTTTTTCCACAAGGCTTTAGCCCTCCTGAGTGCCGATCTGTCACCTTGGCTCAGCAGCGAATCTTCTCCTCAGGCTCACAAACTCTTTTGGCATCTGGCAAAGCTCTTTGCCTTTCCAGTAGACCGAACAGGACTTTATGGTGAAACCCAGGCCCTGATATGCAGTTACTGAGTTTAGATTCTATTAGATGGTTCTGTTCGGTCACGTCGCACTGGAGGGGTTGTGAGGCATCCCTTTTCTAACCGGTTCTTACAAACGCAGTTGCTATCGTTTGTCCTACGCAGTTATTACAATGCATGAACAGGTGCATCTTCACGGTGTTTACCAGAGGGGTCTCTGGTGGTTGACTGACCCTTCCTCATTCTTCCTTTCCAGATTCCACACCACCAGGGGGCTGAAGGCCTGTGTGAACCCGAAGGAAGGCTGGGTGAAGAAGCACCTGCTCTTCCTGAGGTAGGAGTCTAAAAACCTACATTCTGCTGGGCTGATGAAACAGCGTGTATGAGCGCCTGTTTCTCAGCGTCCCCAGGGCCACTTCTGACGGCAGTGCTGAACACGTTTACCTTTGCATCTCCTGTCAGACACGGTGACTCCTTTTCAGGGTCTCCTTGGGGACAGTCACGTCCCATGTCCCTTTCTCTACCTGAGCTCTGCTCTCAGGAGGTGCTGTGACATGGAGAGAGGAACCTGAAGGGCACCCGTGGCTGAGGCCGTTATTTACGGGTGTTCTCTTGTTCTTTTAACAGCCAGAAGCTCAAGAAGATGTCCATGTGATATAGTTTCCAGCAGGGAACTGAACCTGGAGAGACATGGCTGAAGCACCACCGGGTCCACCCTCCTGGCCGGGGTCATCGCCGTGTACACTGCTGTGTGCTCGCCCACCACTATCTCTGGCTTCTTTGGAACCGTTGGACCTCCTGAGTTGATTCATATTGCATCGCTGTTTTGCTTGAATTAAGCATTTTGTTAGAGTTTCTAATTTTACTGACGTGTATGTTACCAATGCGAAACAGGCACTGTTCACTAAGGACTGCCCTAAGCTCTTGTACAGAGTGTGGAGTTTACAAAGTTTACTGCACGTTGTTTCTTTGTTTTGTCCAGCATGTGTAAAGCGGGTTATTTATTTTATTCTGATACTGCTTTGGCACTGTCTTGTGCCAAAACGCGTCCTTTTGACTGTAGTTAGTGTTATAATACGTCCAGAACTATTGTTAAACAGAGTCTGCTTGTGGAAAAAGTGGAAACTGGAGTTTAAAAGAATAAATGTTAAAAACTATCCTCTCTGTGTGGTATGATTACTTTAATTGAAAAAGGTGAGTTCTCCCTGAAACAAATTCCTCTGCTTACGAGCCTCCAGCTGAAAGCAGTACAGCAGTGTTAAAGTCACCTTCCCCGGGCTCACTGGGTTTGCGCTGTGGGTAGCTGTGACCTCCACAGGACGTGATCCCTTCCTCTCCCCAGGCAGCTGCTGTATGCGAAGATATTTCTTCACAGGAAAACCTGCTCTTAGCTCAGCTTCATCTTAATCAGGCCTGAGAGGGCTTCTCACACCAGTTGCTGTATTTTTATTGAGGAGAAACCTTACATATGTTGTTACAGGGCAGGTGTACAATTAAGGTTATGACCATGGTAGCAGGGTCTGCTCTCAACCTACTGGGCTCTCTCTGGAGGAGATATCTGCTGGGCTTTCCTCCCCTTTGTGCGCTTCCTGTGGTGTCCTGCCGCTTCCCGCACCATGAGGTTTTCCTGCCGCAGGACTTTGACGGAGGTCTGCAGAGACCGTTGTACAAGTGACACCCAGTAAGAGTACTGGGGCTTCACGGAGCAGGTAGGACAAGGGTGCAGGCTGAACGGGGAGGGCAGCTCAGCTTTTCGGGACTATTACTCGGCCCACGCAAGCTTCAGGGATGTGACCCAGTAGGCTGTGCAGGTGTAGTCCTCTCACTAACAGCACCAGAGTCTTGCAGATAAATCTATACCTTGGCTTTTGGTACCTTTTAGTCATAGAGAGAGGCATTAATTTGAATTTAATTTAGTTATATTTAAAGCACTTGTGGTGTCTGAGAGAGGAGCTGCGAGGTGTTGGGTTTTTTGAATGGTGCTCATGAGCTGTTATTTTCTGCTTTCAAACTTTGGAACTTCAGCAGTCTGCTTGTGGCTCTGCAAATCTGGGAACTGGCAATTCTCTGTGGGTGAAGTTCTGAAGGAGCAAGATTAACTGGCTTTAATTTCCCACAGGAGAATTCCGTGTCCCTGCTATTAAGGATAGCCTGTAAGAAGCTCTCAGCCTCCCAGGGAGGAGTAACTACCCAGCATGTTCCCTGGGGATTCCCTGGAATTCAGGGCAGAGCTGCAGAGCTCTTGGGGGTTGAGGAGCTCACAGGCTGAACCCAGCACCAGTGAGACGGTGTGACCCAGCACCTGGATTCGTGTCCAAGCATCGGAAGGCGAAGTTCTCCACGCCCACCCAGGAACAGGCGGGCATGGGTAGAGGCGCTCGGAAGGAGAGCTGTCTTGATGGCAGTGCAGGAAAGCCTGGAGTCCACGTGACTGTGTTCAGGGGAGCAAAATGAGGAAGGGAAGAGCCGTGTGTGAAATTCTGTGAAATCTTCATACTCCCTGGTCAGGCCTGTTAGAAGTATCACGTTCCTTCTGTAACTCATCTTTCCTCTTGTCAGCCACGGCTCCATTGCCACAAAACACCAGATGCTTCATCCACAGAGCTATGACTCGTGGGGTTTTTTTTTACAGTTCCTCTTATTCTGGTTGAATATTTTTTTTGCAAGTAACTTCATTGGAGGAAAAAGTATTTTTAAAAATTGGTTTCTGTGCCCAGTAACACAGATTGCTAAGGGTTTTTTCTTACTGGTAGGAAACTCCATGTAAAAATAGCGTGTCCCTCCATACAATCCTAAGGGTACAAACAGGTCTGATAAGCAAGTGCTGTATCTCCAAAATCATCAGAGCAGAGGCACATTTTTGTGAGTAACCTTAAGTGGCCAGTTAAAAGTTCTGATGGCTCTGAAAATCATGACCATTTCTAGGAAAACCCGAATCCCAGATACTTTGGTGGGCAAGTTTTTTTCTTCTGTATCTTTGGTGGTGAGCCCCTATTTCAGCATGTGCAGTGTTGATGAACGATTTGAGATGCAGCATTAGGTGGGCATTTGGGGACTTCTTCCCTTCCATTTATACAATATTTGAAAAAACAAATTATTCTTGCAAAGTGCCAGCAAGGTTTTTTACAAGCTTGGCTGTTGTTTGGGTAACGGCTGTGATAAGTTCCAAGACTCAGCACAGCTTCATTCCTCAGTGCCAAGGTCTCCTGCTCTTGCTGTATCGAGACGAGTCCTCAGTGATTCCTGTGCTGGCTGGAGTGTTATTCCTGAATACTATTTGTGTATATTCTTTCTGTAGGTTTGTTTGGTTTGTTGCTGGCTTTTATTTTTATTTTTGCTTTTTTTTAGTTCCTTATTTTTTCCTACAGCAGTCTGACACCGTTCCCAGTCAGGACATTGCAGCATTTCATTAGCTTGGGATCTTAGGCAGAAAACTTTCTCTTCGTGAATGGAATCATAATTAAATTTAATCTTTTCTTAATGGTTTTTCTCCCACTCCAGCACAAAGGAACAACTAAGCATCACGCAGACGGTGATTTTCATAAGGAATAGCAAACCTTCTGCTGTTACAGTATAAAACCCGCCACATCTCGTCTGCTGGGCAAGCCTAACAGGTCGTTGTTCATTGTTGGTAGCTCCTAACTACCAGTTGGAAACTCTTTGGTTACTCATCTCTCGTTTTTCCCACCTTCCGCACAGAGAGGGATGGTAAAGTGTGTGCAGATCCAAGAGACAAACGGTGAAGGCCCTTCTGGGGCTGCAGAATGCATGGTTTCAACATAGCTGAGAACCACACGATTTTGGGTGTGCTCGGTGACAGCAATGCTTTCAGCTCCTCCATGGGGGTGTCAACAGGCTGTCAGTTATTTCCAATTACCAATGAGCCACGAGCAACTGAACTTCCTTCCTGGTGAACTGGAACGCGTCACTCAGCTGTCATTTCATTAAGTGAATCGGGGGAATTTGTAAACCCAGAAGGGCTTTAGGCTGATGACAGTCACTCGATTTTCCTGGCAAACACCCAGCTGTGTAAACACCAGCACAATACGGACGAGGTGTCTGTGTGCCCAGCCCAGCTCTGCGGCACCCTGGCAGCCTTAGCCCAAACACCAGCCTACAGGTAACAGCCTTTGCCAGAACCTGAATCATACGGGAAGTGTTCAGTCTTCAGACTAGAGCCCGTGTGCTGCGTTTGCTGAGCGTATGGAGTGATCGCAGTGGTACGACTGTACATACGTGGCAGCCTCCAACCTGTGTTCTATGATCTTGTGGTTGCTCTCTTCCGGGAGGTGTCAGCCTAAACTGTCCAGTGCTGCAGTCCTCAACGCTTTTAAATTGCTGCGCTTGTTCCTCTGGCACTATCGATAGCAGAAAGCTTCCAGTCAGAGCTCGCCCGGGGCTGCTGGCTCTAGAACATGCAAATATGACATACCATACATCTGGTGCCACGGCTGCTGTCATATGGCTCATATAGCGACTACTGCAAATAAAAGCAGGTGCTTGTTTAATAATCTTTTGGTTTCTCTGGGTTCATGGCATTGTTCAAAGATTGTGCAATCCAAAATATATACCTAGCGTAACAGTATTAGATGAAACTCAGAATACTGCATGCTTAAAAAGCAAACGTGGCACAGGAAAAGCGGGGACTAAAATACTATTGTTAACTATTATTAACTTTACAACAGCATTTCTACAGTTTTGATCATATGACTTAACCTACACCCCAAAAATTAAGTAACAATTTTATTTGTAAGCATCTACATTTCAGTGTCCCTGAAACTGTGCTGCTCCCCAAGTGGAAAACTCTATCAATACTTTTTTTACGATCTCTTTGTATCAAGGAGACAATCGATAGCGTAGGTTGAGATCCCCTGAAAATCTAGATGTGCTCTGTATCCTGAGCTGCCACGAGCAGAAACACGGGGCGATCCATCTGAAGCTGCAGGCTCGTGCCTAGCGGGGAGTGGACAGTGAGGTGCCACGTGTCACCATCTCCCACAGCTGTGCCAGTGGAGATGGGCTGAAGAAAGTGGCCGATTTGCAGTGGGATTGTCCCTTGCGGTGCCAAGATTAAACGAGTAGTTTAACATCCTTGCAGCACTGTTGGTCAGGCACCAAGCGAGTGAGAAGACTGTGAGCTCACAAAGCAGTGAAATGGGAATGTGAGCGTGACAGATTAAATGTGGCAGGTGAACAGGAGCGGTAGAGCAGTCAGTGCTCAACTACTCAAACGCGGTGCGGTCTCACGTGAATGAATGAGCTTTGTTATATCGCTGCACCTGAGGAACACAAATCTGAGTGTTCACATGAAAGTTTGTTGTGCATGTCTGAAAAATTATACTATTTTAGCTCCATGCCTTACTCCAGTGATGTCTTTTTTCACATGTACATTTACTAGAGCTGGCTGAAAAAATACAACAATGTGTTCCAATGGGCACCAGGATGTTTCCTGTTGTTATGACCAGGAATAAATGGCCCAAATCTCTTTCAGAGACACTTCAAGTCTCAAAGAGCTGCTCACTCTAGAGCATCTTCCATGCTGGGGTGAGAGCAGGCTAAAAGTGTGTGATGCATTCAGAAGAGGGTAGTGCTGTGATAAAGCTGATGCCAGGGGACGGGTGATGCAGATGTACAATGTTCTGCACATCCACACGAAGGACATCAAAATGATGGTGAAGAAACCTAGGAAACGAGAATCACAGAGACCCCACAACAGGACTTGGTGAAGGTGTATAGACATGTAGAAAACATGATGGGTTTTGTGAAATGCTTAATGAATTCTGGCATTGTAAAAATAAAATATAAAAGCAGCCCAAATAAGTTCGTTTTATTTTTTTTGTTGTTGTTTAAGAACTATGGTGAGACAAGTATGCTTTCTCTTTGATGAAGCTGTGTTTTCTGCAACAAAGTGCCTTTCACTACGCATCTTTTTGAGTTTGGTTGTGGACTGTTACTTGTCAGCAGCTGTTCGCCTCCTCCTGGCTCAGCGTGGTTGGGCCGGGTCGTGTGCCTGTGGCCGTGCTCCTCTATTTCCCTCGCTGTGTGCATCCAGATAACTCACTGCCTTTCATCTTGCAGCTTGGACAATGTGACCCGGAAAACTAGCATCACTACCTGTCGCTGTCATCTTTGCTGCCTTGACTGGGTGATACCAAGCTCTCCTTACCCAAGAGGTCTTCGTGCTCCTACAGCCCAGACTATGGGGAGGAAGGTTAAAGGCACATCAGAGTCCTTCTCAAAGGGGGTAAGAGAAACGTGTTATATTGGGTTGTTTTGCACTGAGGTTTTTTAGTTGTCAGGTCCACCATCGGCTCAGCAAGGCTAAGAGAGACTTTCCCTTAAAGAGGGGACAGCAAGGAAGAGCTTTTTCCAGCGAAGTGAAAAGCTGAAAAGACTGAAACGAGCGAGAATGTATGGAATGACCCTGACTGCGCAAGATATGGCAGCGGTTTGTCAGAACTGGAGGATGGCAGAAAGGAGCGAGGAGAACCACTGTTCCTTCCTGGTACTTGTTAGTGTCTCACTGCAGGTAACCACCACACGCGGCTGTTCACGTGGACAGAAACTTGTAGGTGACACAACCTCCAGGCAAAGACCAACTAGGAGGTTTGGTTTTTTTTTTTCGTTTTGTTTTTTTTTTAATTTGAGATAACTTTACATTGATGAAAATAGCCATGCAGGGAGTGAAAAACAGTCCTTGGGAAAGTGAGCGTGTTCTATAACACACCGTCAGCTCTTCCTCCCAGAACAGTTCTCACCTCCCAGAAACCAAAGTCCCAGGAGAGCATGTTCCTCGTCCTAGTAACACAGTGTTGTCATTTTCCCTGGCTGTGGTGTCATGGTTAATATTGGGAACAACAGAGAAGAAGCAAGAAGGAGCTCTAAGAGTGCACACGGAAGTGTTTGGGTGCAGGGTGTCTGTCTGAGCAAGAGGAAGCAGGTTGTTCATGACAGAATAAAACAACTCTGAAAAAAATTACCTGAACCCATTTAGTTCACTGGGCAGAAACAAGGAAATATCAGAGCATAGTCATTCTGCATCTGCCAGACCCAAAAGCCATGAGAAAGGACAGCACACAAAAACTCCCCGTGGTACAGACACGCTGCCCCCCCACCAACACAGCAGAAATAGGAAGTGGCTTTCTACATCTTCCCCTCAGCTCAGACTGCTCCGCGCTGGCCTTTCTGATACAGTTCAGCACACCGCAGACTGACCTACTTCGGAGCAAGTGGGTCATGACACAACTCTAAATCAGGAAGCCTAAAACTCTTCTGCGAGCGAGAGTGTGTCTGAGTCATAAACACTCTTTTCTCACTGTCCTTCTTAGGACGGTGCTTTGGCTCCAGAAAAGAGATGTTGAGGTTCTGCGCTGGCAGGAGGAACCCAGCTGCTTAACAGGCAGCTCTTCGTTGTAGCTGCACTAACTTTGCTTCTTGCTGTCCAGCCCGGTTGTCTCCAGCACTCCAGATGAGTGTGCGCTGCAGCCTGTCAGTGGGAATGCTGCCTGGCAGCGAGGTTTGCAGTCCCTCAGCTCTGCCACTCCTGCGAACGACTGACAAAGGAGCAATTGTTATCTTTCCAGGCTGATAACACCGGTACTTTGGTTTCTGTACATAAAACCTGAGTATCATCTCATCCAGAGATAAAAACTGCTGCAGATCCTGGGTGAACATCTCAGCATTTAGCTTTTATTTCAGTGTCGGTATTTTCGAGCTCTCAGCAGTGTGCAAGCAGACTCTTTGAAGCGGCTTTCAAGGCTTAGAGACTGGATGCTAAAAAATATCAGGGCAGGAAACAACTTCCCCCCAGCTGTCTAAAAACTTCCCTTCTGCAAGTACAGACTGGTTGCCCATTTGCCTGAACTTGAAGAGTTGCATTTCTGCCTAACAGTCCAGGTTTGGTGGTACGGCTTCAGCTCAGCCTGCTCTGTCACTCGGTCCCTGCTCATTGTCCTCCAGCCGTTTGCTGTGTTCACACCCTTCAGTTAGCAGCTTTTCTGGGTACTCTGTAGGAACAGAGCAAACAAGGCTGTTACGCCAGTGCCTCTTTGGGACAGTCCGAATCACAGGGACAGAGCGGAGAGGATGGACGGGTTCCTGGGGTGGCTCCACTGCTCCTGCACCTTCTGCTTACGAAGGCAAGGAGAGGAGGAGAGAGCTGAGGCCTGATGGGTCTTATCATCTCCCCGTGTTGTCACTGCGCTCAGTCCCAGCCAGTGCTGAGCTGCGAGACGTGTGTGTTCGGGGAGATGCACAGCCAGAGAGTGAGGGCAGGACTTGCCGAACGGGCAGGGACTGGCATCAGGCAGTTCTGCAGCCTTTTGCTTCCCTCTCCCCTGTTCGGGCTGGGGCTGCGTTTTCCCTTCCCTGCGTCTCAGGAAAAGGAAACAAACAAACAAAGTGTGTGGGTTTATGATATGCAAAACCTTGAGAAAATGATTGAAGAGCATTGCAATAACGGGATCAATGGTGCACATACAGCCCTGAAGCACAGTTGTAGATGAACTGCAGATACTCCTCGTTTATGCTGCGGGGAAGGATCAAGTCTTTAAGACTGACTAAAAACGTTATGCGTACCTGTTCTAGCTGGTGTTCAGTAACACCGACGGCACCAGAGAGGCTGCGTTCTCGAGCGTGTGTTACGAGCAGAGGCGTGAGTGCAGGGAGCAGTGCCCACGCCGTGCTTGTTGTTCGTGGTGTTTAAGCTAAAAGAACAGAAAAATGCTTATGTGCTGAAATTGTGACCTGGGTGGACACATGTGGCGTTAAACAAAAGAAAAAGCTGTTAAGAAACCGGAGGCCACAGGGACGAGGGGCTGCTCAAAAAGTTGTTCCTGAACAGGGTCCCTCCAAGTCAGTCAGCTTGGCTGGAAAGCTGGTCGGATTATTTGCTTTAGTAAAAATACTTCTTATCTGCCTCAGGACTTTCCACACACAAAGGCCACAGAGGCTTTACAGGCACAAACGGGAACGGCACTCCCAGAGGCCGCTTTGTCCCCAGCCAGGTACTTCTGGCGCGGGCCGTTGTGTCGACTTCCCGCCTTTGAAGGGCCGCGGGGCCCTCTTCCAAGCGAAGCTGCGGGGTGTTTCTGGAGAAGTCACGTACCGGTAGGGGCTGACCGGGGCGTCTGCTGCCGACCCGCTGTCCACAGCCCTGGGGAGAAGCGCCCGGGGAAAGCGCGTTCAATGCTTCCCCCTGCTGATGCTCGACAGACAAAGAGTTTAAATAGGAGTTCTGCGGCCTCAGCTGCGCAGAGCAGAGGGGGCAGGACACGGACACGGACACGGACACGGACACG
>NW_010390794.1:1498-1727 GCF_000710305.1 Buceros rhinoceros silvestris | reverse complement strand
CACCGCCACCACGTCCTGGTCTGACACCAGCACCGGGGTCCCCCGTAATGGGCCGGGGGGGTTTGTCACCGGTTGTCCCCCGCCTCCTCGCAGGCCGGTCGTGCATGACCATCCTGACCATGGCGCGGTACGAGTGGTTCGAGGAGTGGGCTGGCACCCGCGCCAAGCACCGGGGGCCCGACTACCAGCGGTACAAACTGGCCATCGCCCAGCGCCTACTGGCACGGGC
>NW_010390794.1:870-1200 GCF_000710305.1 Buceros rhinoceros silvestris | reverse complement strand
TGCACAGTGGGGATTGGGGGTCCCACCTGGGTGGGATGCCCCACGGGAATGAGGTGCCTCGCGGGATGGGGTGTCCCGCAGCGCTGGGGTGCCCCGTGGGTGCAGGGGGGACGTGGAGTGCAGAGGAGGGACTGGGTGCCCAGGTGGGACGGGGTGCCCTGTGGGACAGGGTGCCCTGTGGGGACAAGGTGCCCTGCAGGGATGCTCTCAGTGGGCATGAAATGCCCTTTGGGGTTTGGGTGCCCAGTGGGGAAGCGCCCAGCAGGACGGGGTGCCCTGTGGGGTGCCCAGCGGGGGCAGGGAGCGCCGCGCAACCACAAGAGACCACAG
>NW_010390794.1:0-235 GCF_000710305.1 Buceros rhinoceros silvestris | reverse complement strand
CGTCTGGGGGAGATGTCCGGGACCGACCCCGACGTCGGCCGCTTCGACCCGGCCGTGGTGGCCTCCATGAGAGCCGAGACCCCCGTGAAGAACCTCTACCTGACGGGTAAGGGACCCGTGTCCCCCTGTCCCCCTGTCCCCACGGCCCTCTGTCCCCACGCCCAGCTCCAGGCTGCAGGCGGTGTCCGCAGCTTGGGATGTCCTTTCTTGGTGGTGGATGAGTTCCCAGGGTGGT
>NW_010390793.1:454-681 GCF_000710305.1 Buceros rhinoceros silvestris | reverse complement strand
GCTGTAGGGATCCGCCACGGGGATGGAGGGGTCCAGCACTTTGAAGATGACCTGTGGGCAGGAAGCAAGGGGTGAGCCCAACCTTCCTGGCCCCCTGGCACCCCTCCATGCTGCCCTGGCCCTACGCACCTCCCCATGGCTGGAGGGCTCGATCTCGGAGTAGCGCTGGTCACACAGCACCTCGTCCACCAGCCCCGAGGGCTGGCTGGGGAAGCAAGGAAAAAGGT
>NW_010390793.1:0-285 GCF_000710305.1 Buceros rhinoceros silvestris | reverse complement strand
TGGAGCAGTTGTAGGCGAAGTAGCGGTAGACCTTCCAGCTGTGCCCGAAGTCAGCCGAGCGCTCCACCAGCATGGCCGCGGGGCGGAAGGTCTGCGGGACACCCAGCTGGGACGGGGGGCCGGCCCCGCAGCCCCTGCTGGTCTATCCCATCCCATTCCACCCCATCCCAGGCACCCATGTGCCAGCACCCACCTTAAACTTCATGATGAGGTGAGTGAAGTGGAACTCACCCTCCAGGTCGAGGCGGATGCTGACGTGCTCCACACCTTGCAGGGACAGAGAGG
>NW_010390792.1:0-1325 GCF_000710305.1 Buceros rhinoceros silvestris | reverse complement strand
AGAATCGCTGCCTGGGCCGTTGGGAACGTCTCGCCATGGACGAACCGGTCCCGGCCGTCCCCGGGTCGTCAGGACTTGGCGTCTGTCGATGTTTGTTTTTTTCCATAGCGGTGACATCGTGGGCTCCCACAGGCGGCAGGGCAGGGAGGGAGCAGCCAGGCGGGTTTAGGGTTTAGTGTCCCTGGCGATGGAGTTCAGTGAAAAGAAATGCCCTGAAGGTTTATTAGTGCCTGTGTGCGCGAGTTAAGTGACCCAGGAAAGCCCGAGCATCCCCTCAGAGCGCCGGCCAGGAGCCTGCGGTGCTGGGTGGCACTGGAGCCTGGGCCTCTTCTCTGGGGCCACGGGGCAGAGGGGCAAGCCCTGAGCCGGTCCTGCTGTGCCAGGAAAAGTTCGCAGTGGCCCGTGCGGCCGCAGGAGCGAGGCAGGGACAGCAGTGTAGGATTACAAGAGTCCTTCTTTGGTGCACTCAAGGTGCCCCGGTCGCACTGGCACACCGCGGGTGCTGTTTTAACGTGTGGTTCTTGCAGCTCTCAGGCATTCAGCCACAAGGTGATGAGACCGGTCACTACTTAACACATGCACGCTCACCTCTAGTGTTTTGCCAAGGCGCTATAATTCCATTCCATCAGTACCCACTTGCTTCTTTCTGGATCCAGGTGTCCACGGAGCTGGTCTGGCTGCGGCTCCTTATCGATGATGCCAGACACTGGGAAGGACTCACAAGTCTTAGAGGGGCCGGGGCACTGGCCCTACCTTGTGAGTCCAGGAGTATCTTTTGTTCTCCCTGGACAGCTTTTAAGGTTCCAAGAAACGAAGGTGAGGATCTTTGGGGCGGGAGCTGTCCTTCTCCTTGCAGTGACCCTGGGTCCTGTAGCCGTGTTTGCTCAACCCCAACAGTGCCCTGTGCCGTCATACCTCTGGAGAAAGCCGATACAATTTCATACTGTAGAGGTGAACCACTGCGCTAGCTGGGAAATGAGATCAGGAGGAGGTTTTTCATAACCTCCGGGTGGCTTTGCAGAAAGCGCAGGCTTTTGTACTAGCTGTAACCTGCCTGCGGCTCTGCAGGGCTGGCGTCTGGAGCCTCCTCGGTTCATACTGGATAGGTGAACCACTGCGCTAGCTGGTAAATGAGATCAGGAGGAGGTTTTTCATAACCTCCGGGTGGCTTTGCAGAAAGCGCAGGCTTTTGTACTAGCTGTAACCTGCCTGCGGCTCTGCAGGGCTGGCGTCTGGAGCCTCCTCGGATTCCCTGGAACTGCGCTTTGAGAGGTGTTGTCTTTCAGTAGCTGATCGAGCTGCGTCCGCCCGAGACTGGCCGTGCC
>NW_010390791.1:2282-2918 GCF_000710305.1 Buceros rhinoceros silvestris | reverse complement strand
TATGTATGTATTTATATATATATATTTAGGGAGTTTGTGACCATCACCAGCTCATTCCAACCTCACTGCTTTGCAACCCCACTGGAGGAGCAAGACATGGGGCTCAGCCTCTTCACTCCACCTGGCATTAGCAATGCTGCCATGGACCTGCCTTCAAAGGCAACACCCACCCCACAGCGCAAGGCACTGGTTTAACCGGGAGGACCCTGCTGAGACAGTTCGGGCTCGAGTGAGGAGTTTGATTGTGGTCACGTGGCTGCCCAGTGTTTTGGCGCTTTGATTACATACGATGCTGTGTATTTAAGGCTGGTTTATGGGTGTTTATACTAATGTGTAAACCTGTAATTTAGAGGCTCAGATATAAATCAACACTGCTGAAGGTCTTGTCCCTCATGCCTTGAGATCAGTCTCCAGATTTAGACGACAGGTTAGAGGGGGGAAAAAAAAGGACTGTTTAGTTTTCCTCTGGTTATGATGATAAAGGATCTCAGGATGGGATGTGAGCATGTCCCCTCTGAGGTGCAGTGGCCAGGCTCAGGGATCTGCTGGCGTAAACGAGTGGAGTTTCTATTTTGACTCTGCTCTTATGACAGCCGTAAGAGAGGCTTTTTTTTTGACCGAAAAGTACCGCTGCGC
>NW_010390791.1:1759-2145 GCF_000710305.1 Buceros rhinoceros silvestris | reverse complement strand
TAAGAGAGGCTTGTATTTGCACAGCAAATCCCAGTCCAGAAAGAACAGCGGTGCCACGGCTGCCGAGCTGATGCTTGTGGGAGGGTGGTGGCATCCCACTAGTGACGTTCTCAGCTTGTGCCAGGGCATGGACTGCAAGGACCAAAGCCCCTTCCCGCTTGGCACTGCATACCAGAAGGAGCAGCCTTTGTCCCCAAGAGCTCCTGGCACAGCCTGGGGGCTGGCAGGGGACCCCAGAGCCTCCTCCAGCAGCAATGCCAGGCAGGGTGGCACGTTCCCACTGGTGGGTTGTGGTCCTCTCCTGATACCTCCTACGATGACATTTAGCCTGGAGCAAATGAGTCTCCAGGGAGCCCTTCTTGCTCTGACAGCTACCTGACAGGATG
>NW_010390791.1:393-1561 GCF_000710305.1 Buceros rhinoceros silvestris | reverse complement strand
CCCCTGCCCTGGGGGGGTTTCCCAGCCGTGTGGAGGTGCTGCTGAGGGACAGGGGACAGTGGGGACCTGGTGGTGTTGGGGAATGGGGGGACTCGAGGAGCTGAAAGGGCTTTTCCCACCAACACAATTCTGCGATTCTATATAAAATTCTTTCACAGCTTTCATAATAATTTCTGCCCCTTTGCCCCTCCCCAGGCTGCCCTCGAGTCTGGCAGTGCCAGGGGTGGTTTTGCATTACTGCTTTGATCCAACACAGCACAGTAAAACGTGCTGGGAGCTCCTGAGGCTGGTTGTGTTGGTTCAAGCGCTCTCCCACTGGATTTCTGATCCAGCTGGGCTGTGACAGAGCCAGTCGTCACTGTTGATTAAACCCCTTTTAGCTGCGGGGGGGGCTGGAAGCTGTCTTGCCCTGAGCTACCAGCCCAGGCAGACGGGCCACACAGGCTCCCCCAGCTCCGGGTTCACTGCGGCCACCACGCAAACATGAATTTGAATGTTGGAGATTTGTGTTGTGCCCATAGACATGGGCATGTCTGTGCGTCTGTCCTTCAGCTGATGCTGGTCTCCTGCTCCCCTGAAAGGGGTCAGATCCCGCATGGGTTTAGGACCCCAGTGTTTTGCAGGGGGGACTGCTGGCAGCGAGCAGAGCTGTGTGGCTGCAGAACAGCTCTGCGGGGCCGGGAGGCAAAGTCTTGGCCTTGGTCTCTATATTTGGAGAGACTTGGCGTGCGAATGAGCTCCCAGTTTCCACCCGTGCTCTCCTAGACCCACTGCGCTGCATCAGTCCTGTCTAAAGCAGACCTGCTTTTCAGACCTGCTCCTGCAAATAGCTTCTGGTGTTACTGAGATAAAAGGGGATATGAGAGGCTGCTGAGGCAGCCTAGTGGGCTGGGAGGACCCCATGGGCAGGGTGACCCCATGGGCAGGGCAACCCCATGGGCAGGGTGACCACTGGGACCATGGGAGCCCATGTCCCTGGACAGGTGGAATCTCCTCACACCTTCCTCCTGGCCCTGCTCCTGGCTCCCAGCCTCATCTGCTTCTGCTATTTCTTGGCTGGCGATGCCTCTCCTGACTCAGGGAGCAGAAACACCCCCGAAGACAGACGATGCCAGCAGCTCCCAGTGCCAGCATGGTCACGGGCTGTGGCAGAGGGTCCCCCTGTGCC
>NW_010390791.1:0-277 GCF_000710305.1 Buceros rhinoceros silvestris | reverse complement strand
TCCCGCCTGTGCCGGGGTGATGCGGGTTGGGGGGCCCAGCCTGTGAGAGGCTCCTGCAAGTGAACAAAAAACCCCTGAATGTTTCAGAAGAGTCTTTTTCTTCCCCACCTCCACCATTATTCCCAGTGCCCCCCTCCCCACTTCTCCCTTGCAAACAGCAGAGCTGCTCTCCGGTCCCTTTTTCCACCAGGCCAGCACCCCAAGACGCTCCTGATCCCAGCCAGGTTGTGCCATCTGCAAACTCTTTTTTCTTTTCTTTCTTATATATATATATATA
>NW_010390790.1:31932-33455 GCF_000710305.1 Buceros rhinoceros silvestris | reverse complement strand
ATCTATGACGTAAGTCTTCGTGCATCAGATGTGAAAAGATGGGCAATACTGCAGCCCTGGGGACATTGCCCCAGGCACTCACATACAGAGCTTCTTTCTGGGCAGTGACCATTTTCCTGCCATCAGCAAGAAATGCACCTCTTTTCCTCTTTCCCGTTAAAGGACAGCCGTTCTTCTCCTTCGGTTGTCCTTAATTCCAGCCCTTGTCCTTGGCAGGATGCAGTGAGCATCTTGGCCTAGGCAGCTCTCAAAATTTCCTCAAATTTGGGCAGAGATTATATCTGTCATGCTAATAAACTTCATGAACCAAGAGTGAATGTAAAAGGAATAAGGGAAGGATTTTCCTAGGACTCAAAGTGCAAGAAATTCATAACTAACTTAATACCTGTACCAATAAGAGATACTCAGGCTCAGTATTTTTAAAACCAATCTGACACTTTCTATAAGAAAAAAGGAGACTTTCTTTTCCTCTTTTCAGAATTATTCATTAGGATTGTCAGAAGAAAACAACCCCAAAAGTAATGTCAGTGGCTGCAGTAGAGTTGTCCTTCTGCAGCGAGTGGCAGCTGGCTGGACACTGGCATTATTTGCCGCTATTGAACCGGCAACAACCTTTGCAAAGGCCAGTCCCGTTTGGGCATGTGCTTCTGCAAGCCAGAGGAAAATGCTCAGCTTCAGCAGTACCCACAGCCTGCTCCCAGAGGGCACAGGACAACTGGAGCTCTAACAGAGAGACCAAGTACTGAAGAGGGTAGAGGACAATGTGGGGGATGAAATCCCCCACACTGGGCAGCTACGGGGCTCAGGACTGCTGGACTTGGTCCCATGGGTGTCTCAGCAACTCAAGGCTCTGAACCTGAGTCTACTCACCTCGGATATCTTTAAGCAGTTAAAGACCTCATACAAACCTCCTCCTTCTTTCAGCTCAGTCTTTTGCACATGACATAACTGCAGCCTTCTCAGGTTTTGGGATGCCTGTCCATGCTCCTACGCTGAGGATGTTCTCCCATCTGCCCCGTGTATGCCCACAGACGCATGCCCACAGGCTTCTCTCAACTTCCCCGCTTGCAGCAGCAGCTTTCTGACATGCCTCCAAAATGACTGATGAGCCGGTATGTTGTTTTTGAGCAAGTCGCGTGCCTTGCCGGCATGCGGGATGACAGACCTTGGGAACCTGGGCATTAATACTGGAGATTTATAGTCAAATCTGTCACGGTTGGGGAAGTTTTTTCCCCAAGAACTCTCCCTGAAGGTCGCCTTTCCTGGGCAATAGGTGCAAAGAAACTTTCTCAGCCACCTTGGCTCCCACCAAAGGGCACGCAGGAGAGCAGGGAAGGGTGACAGCTACCAGCAAATGTGCTCAACCTCAGGCTGCCCAAGTTCAGTGGGAAAGCACAGCATGCCAGCAGAGCCCTGGCTGCAGCCTCCCACTGGGGAGCAAAACCACAACCTGGTTTGAGAGCTCACTCCCCATCCCAAACTCCACACCCTCAATGGATTGGGTAAACATCTATATACAGGGA
>NW_010390790.1:23677-31849 GCF_000710305.1 Buceros rhinoceros silvestris | reverse complement strand
AAAGAGCGTTCACCACCCAGCACAGCAAGTCACGCCTGCTTGTGTTCAGCTGAGAGATTCACAAGCAGCATCTCCACTCCCTCCAACCCTTTGCAAGGATTGGGAATCCGTTGCCACAAGACATTTGATGCATGAGGCTACATCTTCCTGTGCACAAATATCATCGAGAAGTTCATGGATGCTGCTGTTTGCTTATATTTCACTGTCAGCACCACGCTATTATTTCTGTAGCATGACTGGTACTGCAACTTCAACAGCCAACAGATGCCATAGAAATTGGGGTAAACCTTGAAAATACAACTTCATCCAGCACATTAACAAACCCCCACATTTGTCATCCAAAGAAGCGCAGTCACACTCTAATCTGTCTATCATGGGATTTCCCCCCTAAGATTTCCCAGACATTCCTCTGGTGCTGGAAACATGATAGCAAGCTGTGTCTTTTTGCTCAAGGCAGGGTCAATCGAACCCACATTCATTATCTACGAACACGCTGTTTTCTCACTGTTGCTACCAACACTGCAGATAGCAGGGCTGGGGATGGTGGGAGGTTTCAAGGAGAGGGGGGAAAAAAAGTCCTGGGGTTAATGCAGCAACAAAATACATTACTAACTACTGTCCTCAGATTAGAGCTGATCTGCAAGGGTCAGCAAAACTAGCTAAGACAATGTTAACACGAGTTTTCTCTGCCCTTCAGAAGTTTGTGAGGGCGAATTCCCAAGCAGAGCCTGTATCTGATCAACCACTGGATTTGCTCTGGCCAAAGGAAACACTGGACCACGTGTGCCTCTGGGTAGGTTGCATGTATGTATCAAAGGCTGTAAAAGCACATAGAGGACCTACACGCAGACTAACTCTGCGCAAGTTGCTGGCCATGAAGCTCAGGCCCTGCCACCAGAATTGCACCTCCCAGGAGAGAGGTACCTCCTGGTCACTCCATTTCTTATCCTTTCTCCTTTGTAACTTGCTTTGAAAACACGGTGTCAAAGTCTCCATGAAGAAAGTAAAGGCAGCTGTGGGAAAGCCGACAGGTTCACAGTTTGTGTTTTAAGCTATAAAGGTTTTTTGGGACTTGCTTACCCAGAAGTTGCCTTTGTCCCTGTTGTAGAGCAAAGCATTTGGGACGAACAGGGGAGCACTGACCCTGTCATTTGAGCGTGTTGAGGACATTGATATGAACTCCATTCACAGCTGCTCTGCCACTACACTCTTTTCTCCACCAACTCTGGTGACAGACACATGAGGAGATGGTGAGGAACAAGTCAAGAAGCCCAGCCATTTGCAGATGCAGCCAGCCTTAGAGCAGGTCGAAGCAAAAGGCCTCCTGGGAGCTACCATGAGCTGGGTGGCAATTTCACAGACCAGCAGCTCAAACAAATCAAATAAACCAGCCAAAGCCAGGACTAGCTGGGGAGTTGAATATGGACTGATAGCAAAAACAACTTGGTGGGTTGCCAGAGGTGAAGCCCACCACGCATACAGACAAAAGCCAGGACCATAAGCAGCTCTCACCTGAACCTCACAGGATGCCCCAAAAAGATGCTCTTAGTGAGAGCCAAAGCCTTTTCTCAAGGCCTCAGAAATCCCGAACAGGACAATGTCTGTTATAAAAGCTGTTTCAGACAAAGCAACATCTTTTCTGTCCTCCTTAAAGCACGCATCAGGATGGGCTGATTGCACACATGTTGCTGATTGCTTTACCAGCAGAATAGATCAATTCCAACGAGGAAGGCTCCCGAGGTTTACAGTCAGGGCTGTGTGAATAATACCAGCAAATCATTTATTCACTCAATTTTGGCCATCCCTAACAATGAGCTGAGAGCGGACCACAAATTTCTCTAGTGTAGTCTTATTTAAAACAATAATCTGTGGAGAGTTCTTCATCTTCAGCTTGTTCAGAAAGCACAGGCTGTAAAACATGAGCCGTTTTAGGATGCAATGGACAGCATACCATTTCTTCCCTTCCCTGAGCCATCAGATCAAGCTTACAGGACAAACAACGATAACTCCAAATCAGAAAGTCACTTTCTGTTAGTGCTGTTGCCAACACCTGTGGAATGCTCCTGCCTGTGGCTTGTGCAGGATGCCAACCCACACAGCACACAGGCTACCGGGAAAAGAATCTGCCCCCGCAAACACGCCTGTCCACCTTGTCACAAAATCAAAGACCCGCAGCTCTATCAGAGAGGGAGACTCCCTAAGACGAGTCAGAAGACTGTAGGAATGGTGACAAACTACTTCATCATTTCGTGCTTGGGGTCCTTTCCAAGCTGGCTTGTGAGTCCTGGCATACATCAGTCATTTCGATATAAGTTGTGGAAGAGAACAGGGATGGCTTTGGAAATTAATCTGAGTTTCAAGAGCAAACACACTTCGTTACAACTTCTCCTTCAAGACAACAGTCATCCTCCTCTTTCCCAAAATTTCTCTTGCAAATCCTTCCGAGCTCTTTCCTCTCCTCCCCGCACCCACCCCCACCCCCGCTTTAAGCTGAGCTCCAGAAACCCTCTAAGCTCTCTCCCAAGCAGCCAGTGGGTTGCCTGCCTGCCTCCCCCTTGACATCAGCTTGCTCTGCTGGCACTGCCAGCTGGGCCATGCCATGATGCCAAATCCTCTCTGCCTCACCTGAGCAGTTGCTCACCTGCTTATTCCTTTCTGATCAGACCAGACAACACCTGCTGCACAGCACATCTCCCATACAGCTCCTTCTCTGCCTCCCCAAAGCATCCTTCCACCCCGAGGAAGGCAGAGGGGACCACGCACATGCCTGTGTCCCCGCAGAGAGCAAGCCACCCGGGTGACTAATGCGCACTTGGCCAAGAGAGAAAGGGAGAGCAGAGAGGAGGCAGATTTGCAGGCTTTGATGCTGGGCACCTGACCTCCTCCTCTCCCTCGTTATGGATGAGGTAAATTAGCTGTGACACTCATTAGCTGCAGCTCCTAATTAGTGAAAATTAATATTGGTTTTGATAGAAGTGTTGGCTGAAGCTCTCCCAGGCAAAGGCATTATTGACCTTGTTATCCTGTTTAATAGCAAGTTACATCACAGAAACTACTTTTCGTGAAGTCGACAGATTGCAGCTGCCTCCCACCCTCCCCAGCTCCCTTCCCCGCTGCTCAGAGAGACAGCCCCAGCCCCTACCAGAGCACGTGCAGCCCCACTGCTGCCTGTGTCCAACCCCGGCAGCACCCCATGCCTCCTCCCTGGCAGCAGCTGCTTCCTGTGGCCAGTACTTTTTCCACTATAAGGCAACAGCATTTTGAATAATTTTCTCTTTCAGCCAGGCAACCGTAAATGGTACAAACCTATACTTGGTTTTTAGTGAGCTAATAATCTCTTTCTGGTGCAGTGCCTGTCATCCCTACCTGCCCACCAGTATCACTCCTCCCAACTGGCCTTTGGGAGAGACAGTCCCTAGCTCCGTCACGTCTCATCCCATCACCCCTCTCACTGGTTGGAGTTACTCCAGACTCCCCAGAGGAATTGCTTGCCACCACCTCTACTCACAGTTCAAAACAACAAATAAGTGAGAATAGCTGCAATGCAACGGCAATTACCATTTCATAAGGAGAGAGAGAGAGGAGCAGCATCCCCTTGACCTCTGGGATCCCTGCTCTTGGAGCCTGGGAATCTGAAGGTGGCCAACCAGCAAAGCTGAACAAAAGGAAAACATCTGCTACCAAAGGGTTTTTTTTTTTTTTTTACACAGAAAAAACCCCGCATTGTATTATTCACACATTAGGAATAATAAAGATGTCAAACTGTCAGATAAGAAGTTAATCTCATTCAGAGCACAATTAAAGTTGCCATTATCCAACCACCTGGGGCCACTTCCAGTTTTACAAGGCAGTGGGTTTAACAAATAACAGGGCTGAGACAATGCCTGGTGAAGCAGCTCGCCCAGCCGACCCCTTTGTCAGCACCTCACCCAAGCCTACCTGCACCCTTCAGCCAGGGCACTCAAACACTGATGTTATTCTTGTTCAGAAGAGGCTGCACGCAAAGTTTTCAAGGAGTGATGTGAGGCATTCCATCACTTCTGGGATCAAAGTCCTAATGAAAACTGTCCCTCTGCTCACCTGGATGATGCCACTGGATACAGGCTACGCAAAGGGCAAACTAGAACCCAACCACCTGCAGTATTGCTGGTCCCTGTGGCAAGCTTATATTTCCGAGGGAAAAAAAAACCAAAACCCACACACACCGGAAAGCAGCATCTCCAAGAGATTCCAGGTGATTTGACAGCAGGCACCCCTGCCAAACACAGCACATTTGGCTTTCGATGTGATCTAACAAGGTCTTTGTGAACAGCAAACAGACCCTGAACCTTTCTTCCCCAGGCTGCTGCTGCTGTTCAGGAAACTGAGGCCAGAAAAGCTGGACACTCGCTGCCAAGTGCAAAGCCGCAACTGTCACATTCTGGCCCTTACGGAAGAAAGGAGAAAATTTTGGAGAAATACTTTCTCCTGATGTCCTCACTGAAGACATCTTGGCTCTGCCAGCCCAAGCACAGCCCTGGTACTGCCCGAGGGATGCAAAGTCCAAGAGAGGATGCTGACACGGTGTGCAAGGAAACACCTCATGGACAATGTCCCAGTTCTCCTCAAGCCCAGGGACGTCTGTACCATTTTGTGGAGGAAGTCCAGCAAGAGCATCGTGATGCTAATTGCTATTTCTACTGCAAGCCAAGCCAACCTTCCACACCTCAGCACAGCCTGCAAAACATACAGCTCCCATACACCTCTTGATCTCAACAGCCTGGGTGGCAGACCAGGTTTCTGTAATATTTAACACCACACACATGCTACTGCCATGCTTTTTAAGGCTTGGATAGGAGACAGTATTTTGAAATTATCTGTAAAGAACAAGGTTAAAAACAACAATAAGGAAAAAAAATAGCCAAGGGATGTCCTGAATGTGAGGAATTATTCTCAAGCTAGATTAGTTGCATTCAGGACTCTGCTACTTGTGTCCCATACAAGCCCCTCACAGGGTTTCCTTTTGCGCTGCATAACGTATGAGGCTCTGGGCTCTGTGCTGTGGGCTGGGGGTGATACATAGCAGAAGCAAGGCGGGAGAGAGTGCCCCTTCCCCCTGCTCCCCCACCCAGCAGGATCCCAAAACAATGCACAGAGGGGGTTCCCAACGATCAGAGATGCTACAGTAAAGCAAATAGCAAGACTGGAAATGGAGACATGAAATCACAGAGCCAGCTAACAGCTAGCTCAGTCCAGCAACTCCCCAGGCCAACAGCATGTTTTTGAGTGAAAGTTAGAGAATCTGGACTTTTCAGATAAAAAAAAGCAAATCTGTGAATTGTATTTAAAATGCTCCCCCTCCTCACCTCGCAAGCTTGCTCCACAACCCGATCTGAACATGTTTGTCA
This sequence comes from Buceros rhinoceros silvestris, assembly GCF_000710305.1. NCBI lineage: Eukaryota > Metazoa > Chordata > Aves > Bucerotiformes > Bucerotidae > Buceros > Buceros rhinoceros. The sequence goes on along the minus strand of NW_010390790.1, from coordinate 26,462 downwards.
CCTCTTCCTCGAGGTGCGAAACAAGCAATGTGTGAAGCAAAATAAAAAGTATACCTCCAATTTATAAGCTGATATGCAGAAACAAAGCTCCTGGTTTAAAATCCAGGGAGGCTGGTGCCTCCCCCACCTCTTGGAGACACCTTTTCTACCTGCCAGGAAATGGCTACAAAGCGTCCCAGCACCCGGGGTCTCACCCACCTCTGTCCCTTGCTGACAGGGTTGTGTAAACTCAGAGGATCCTACCAATTTTTATGGGTTCTGCAAGATCATCCTCTTGTGGCATAATGATACCAGCTTCCACACCCCACCCCACCCACCCGCCTTGCTCTCCTCTTAATTCATGGTTCTTCCCCCACCACATCAAAGTACATGGGTAATGGCTTCTGGCTGATGTGCTTTCTGCAAGACTTCACTCCCAGCTCCGTACCTGACGGGACTGCAGACAGCATCCCTGGGACTGCAACAATTTTTCCAAGACAAAGAACAACTTGCAGAAGCCAGATATATTTTTCCCCGCCACCCTTTATGCCACTAGGAAAGCTGCTTCAGGGGTGGTGGGAGACACACATATGCAGGATGATGCTTGCTACATGGTCCCTTCACTTCCTTGCCTTACCATCCCACTCCATAGCGTTCTACACCAGTGCTCTTTTGTACAGATACGCTGTTTTATCCGGTAGGATGTGTTTAATTTGATGTGGCTGTCATACGGGAAAAGGTGTGTTGCAAGAGTCGAGGTTTTCTGCAGTGCTGTTACTTATTTTACAGTCTTCTGCCGTATCTATTTCTTCCTCTCTGTTTCCCAAAATCATTAGTAACAACCATTAATCTCCTCCTGTGAGAACGCTCCTCGCTTCTCCCCACACCCAGAATTGTTACTCTCTTGGACTTTCTACATTTTAAGGTCCTTTCCCCCTCTTATTTTCAAATTAACTGCTTGAAACTGAACAACAGAGTAAGACACAAAGCCACATCACTGTTTGTGAAAGTGTATTACATTCCGTAATATAATCTCTTGCCTCAAACCTCATAATCAATTAGAAAAAAAAAAAAGGAAGATTCCTCCGTATTCAGGCACCTCCTAATTGGACACACACACACACACACACAGAAAGACAGCCTGCACAATACTGCACAGGAGTCTCAACAGAGCAGGCATTTGACAAAGCCATGCAGATGAATGGAATAAAATTGAGTTACTAACCATTAAATGTCAAGTGTTTGAAATCTTTCCCCCTTGCGTAAAGAGCAATATTAATAAATCTTTAGGAGAGGGAGCGCACGGCGCTTATTCACTCTTCTGACCACCGCTGCAAATTGAACAGATGTTTTCATTGAGTTGTCCAACAATGCTGTCTTCGGCTTCCCCCTCCCCACCCCGAGTGATTACAGTGAATTCAAAAGCCATCAATGTACGGGAGCAGTTCAACAGGAGGAACCAATTTATTAACTCCCCCTGCCAATCAGACACATTAAGCCATTCAAAAGCAGAAAGGTGCATTAGCACACATCAGCGATAAATCAGTTTAAAAGCCCAGAGAGGGGATGGATTCACTTGGCAACACTGAGGTGGCCACCCTGCGTGTTCTGTGGCCCCCAAAGTTGCAGAAACCATGATAAAACAAGCTTCAAGAGGCACCCTGCCACCCACACGAGCAGCAGTCAGGGCAGTAGCAGTGCCTACCGACACTGTGGCCCCAAACCAGGAATGCTCGCCTTGGTAACAGCAATTTTCTGCCTAGACCCTTCCCAACAGTCAGACTTACTTCACTGTCTCAACACCATGGCACATACACACCCTTCCAGAAGGGTGCTTATTTTCATACGGGAACATGGTGGTTTTCCACAACAAGAACTAGCTAAGTAAATTTTCACGTTTTAATTGCTCATGATTTTGATGCAGGTGAAGAGATACTCCACTTGTACTACCTTTATTTTTGTAGGGTCATTTTGGCTTTTTATGACTCTTTTCAGTGGGAAGCAGCAACCACAAACCTCCCCCGGTGGAGGGGATTAGTTTGAATTTTTCATTTTTTTTTAAGACAAAGTAGTACTTCCACGGTGACCAATTACAGGAAGTTTAATTAAAAGCTTCATTTTGTACGAGGCTGGAAGTCTGAAAACTGTAAAAGGAGTCATTGAGGCTGTCATAGGATACCTCTTGCAGCAGCACAGGAAAGGGCCTCAAGCTGTTCCCCCTCTCCCCTAGCTGACTTGGGAGCTGAATGTGTGTTTCTGCAGCGTTTCATTGCTAAACTGCATGCTGGGCAAGTGGCTGGACGCCAGCCCATCTCAAACCCATCTATTCCCAGCACCCAGCACACCTTCTGCCTTACCACAGCCCCAGGCTGGATGGCAAAGCATGCCAGGATGGGAATGAGTGATGTATAATGACCCATCGCTTTCCTCCAGCGTGGCACAAACTTCGCCTGAGTGTTCAGTAACGCAAGAGAATCACCCTGCCTCCTCTGACGTGTTCTTGCTTTGCTCCTCAGTCAAGAAAATTAGCCAGAGTGGTGGAGCAGATCCGGACTGAAGAGATCTCAGGTGAAAATCATGTGTGCACACGTAGAAGAAAGGGGTAACAGCACGTATGACTTTCTTCTTCTCTTTTAAGCTCACATAACCCCAAAATACCAAGTTCCTGATCTGGCAAAACACACAAGTGTGTTTATCGCTGTTTGCAACCATGGCTTTTTCCTAAGAGGACCCATTAATAGACTCAAAGTGAAAACACAGCTCACCTTCCCCACCAAAAATAAAAATGATGAGTGTATGCATATGC
>NW_010390790.1:12182-23570 GCF_000710305.1 Buceros rhinoceros silvestris | reverse complement strand
AGGGAAATACTCTTGGCCCATAGTACATTCCCTTGGAATATTAATACCTCCACAAAGATATATATACACAGCCTCCTAATTTGAATATATACATGCAGGTACACTTTTCCCCCTGCCTTGTGGTTTTTGCTTTACCAAGCTTGACTCTATATATCCCTGCTCTATATCAGGTTTCTCACCCCTGCTAACACCTCCAACCAGCCAGGAAAGAGGCCAAATTTGACTGAGCTGGGACAGTACAGACATCCAGGTCTGGACACTGTTACAAGGAACGTTCAGTTGAGCACAGCCCAACTCCCAGTAAGTAGCCAGCCCCCAAAAGAAGCTCCTACAGATGGCACTGTACAGATAATTAATGCTACTGAAGTCATCTCAGACAGCAGAATCACCCCAGACCTCGTTACAAACACACATCCTTCTCCATTTTTTTCAGAAAGGCTTAGTCTCCGTGCAAGGGCTCACACACTTGAACATGAAAGGTGATGAGCCCACACCTTCAGATGGTTTGATGAGGCAGTTCCTAAATGCAAGGTTACCCTGACATCTTAATTAGTCCATATTGCACATACACTTTCTTCCCTCTCCCCCTCTCTTTACCTTCTTAAACATTAGTGTTAACATTATTGCCTATTAGCAAAGCAGATATGAGAATTTAATTGATTGATGAAGTGATTAATTTAATGACACAGGGTTAAGGGTTTGGGGGTGGGGGGAGCCTTTTTTCCCCCTCTATGTTTCCTGATGTTGGGAATAACTAATTTTCTAGCCTTACGTTTTCATTAACGATGCTGTACTTTCTACAGCTCAATGAGTAATATCACCAACGGGCCTTCCAACAACAAACAATGGAAAAAGAGCTTGAGTTACAACTGAAAATACTTTCTTAAAACACTCCTCCAATGTTGTTGTTCATTAGAGTTGTTACCACACTTACAAATGAGCCTGCAAATTCAGTTTTCAACAGCAAATAGCCATTAGATGATTACACCGCATTCAATTAATACTGAGGACGAGGACAGTGCTCCTAGAGCCTCCTTTTCTAAAGGAGAATATTCACACCCGCTCTCAGTGATGCTTGCCAAGCAGGTTTCCTATTCAAAAATATCTCAATCTCTCTCGCAGTCAGGGACGAGCATATTCCTCTGGAATTATCCTTTGTAAAAGACCAAATCAATTCCACTGGCTGCACACAGGCACGCACCCCGCCGGGGTGATGGACACATAGACACTCGCACTGTCATCCAGAAGGGGAACACCAGTTCCTGCCTTTGCATGGAAAACAGGCTGCCTGTACCTGCTGGACCACCAGACCCAAACCCCGAAGCCGCTCTGAGCAAAGGCTGTTTAAAATAGCTCTGCTTCATGCACCTGCCAGGGAGACGCAGCCTTTTTGTTGATGGCACCAAATTCAGCCCGGTTGAGAGGGTAGTTTTAAAGGCAGAAAAAGCAGTGTTTCCTCAAACAATACTAAGGGTAGCAAACTCCTTTTGGCCCTGGGAAGATGAGTTTTTCTCCTCTAGTCCTCTTCGGAACAGCACAGACAGCCTCAGGGGGACCCGCTGGAACGGCACTGGCTGGAAAGCTTACAGGAAACAACCCAGGCTGGTTTCTTGCCCAGATTTAACCCCTGCTGGTGTCCTCCCCTGTGGTCTGTGGCTTAAGAACATCCACCCAGCACCAAGCCACAGAGTCCAGGGTCTATCTGTATTTGCCAAGCAAATTATCCAAAAAATTTTACTGATTTTTACCATTGTGAAACCCTTGCCCCCAAGTCAATGCTAACGTGGTGGGGTGGGTGGGACACCTGCCATGCCGTACCCAAACTCTAACTGGCCACCGACCAATGTCCATCATGCCCTCACCTGCTTGTTTTGCTACACGTTCACCCTCCCAACTGGGGATTATTTGTATACCACGCAGCAGCAGCATGATTTCACCATGAGCTGAAGCTGATCTGAGGCAACACCACAGCAAAGAGATAGCTTTCCTTGCCCTCTTGCTCCATCTTAACTTCTGTGACTTATATGTCCGCATGATCTTGCGACTCCATCACCTATCCCTAAATGCTGATTTAGCCAAAAACAGGCTTTACAGACTAGAAGAAAAGTCATTGAACAAATAGGTGCTAGTTGCACTCTAAGCATGCGGTGTGGGTGTAACCAGGGTGCAGAAAAGTCCTGTGGCTGTTGAGGAGCTCTCATCTTCCTCCCACTTGCACATTCTCACCTTGCCTTCCTGAATGGATATTAGCTTTTCATCAGAGCTATTTCAGCAAGCTAACACTCACACACACGAATACGACAATAGTTTTCCCACTGACTTGGCAGGTGTTAACAGCTCAGCATAGACCAGCTGCAGGGAGGGCAGTAACGCCTGGCTAGAGCTGGTGAAGCTGGACAGAGGCTTAAACCGCTGCACAGCAACCTTGGATGGAGCACCTCAAAAGAGCAGGCAGGTTGTACCTTCAATTAGACAAGCACAGAGGCCTTTCCCCACAAATTCAGCCAAGTATATAGTCATGGGAAGGAAGTTCCCAGCAGCACTGGTGTGAAGAGGGCACAGCCACACTGACACATGGGCTTCAACACACATTTCTTACAAACAGGCTTTCACAAACTCTCCATCCACTCCACCAGTGCCAGCACATTTTCCACAAGCATCTTCCAGCTTGCCATATTTTGCTAAAAGCCAGCCCACCTTGTATGGTTCACAAAGGCTCTTGCACTGCCCTGGACTCCCATTGCAGCTCATGCTGTCTTGCTCCTGTCAGGGAGTTAACCCTAAGCTTTAAAGCCATCCTCTGTGCTCTTCTGAGTCACGCCTCCTTACTACCTAATTAGCTCCTCATTAACAGTATGATCACAATGCTTTCTGGTCTTGCCAGGGTGACAACAGATTAATTTTCTCTTTCTAGCTTTAGTGTTTAATTTTGAGCAAAGGGGAACTAACAGCAGATGTGCTTAGGGCAGCCCCACCTCTCCAGCAATAGCTACATGCCCCTGCCAATGAGGGGAGAGGCAAGGAGACAAAGGGAAAAAGGTCCTGCACTCAGATGCCCATGGTCCCCTGATTAAAGCTGTCCCCAACAGATGGCCCACAAGCTTCCCACATGGATATCTGGCCCAGACAGCTCCAAAACATTTAATCAGTCCGGAAGTATGCAGAGACCAGAGCCAGTACTCTTTTTTTTTTTTTCCTTCTAGTGATGCATTAGGCAAGTGCCATCATGAAGGAGCCCAGCCACCACAGATGCCTGCAGCTGTGGGATCAAACGAGCAGGCAGGGTTTAGCCAAGACAGCCCATGCTCAGTCACACACAGATAACCATATCTTCAGCAGCAGCTTGAATGGACCAGCACCTCCAGGGACCCCACCCGGCTGCCAAAGCATCTGGCTGCCCAGGACCAGAGCACTGCAGCGAAAGGCTGTGGCAGAAGAGATGATTGCTTTGGGAACTACAGATACAGTGCGCTGAGGATGGCAGCCTTCCCTGCCTGGAGAAGAAAAACCCTCTGGCCTGGCCCTTGCCTAGGATGGAGAATCAAGTCAAGTCATCCTCATATCAGAGGGACACGTTGCCTCAGATCCACGTGCAGTTATCAGCAAGCACCCTGCCATTATCTGTTAAATACCAAGTTCCTCTTCCAGTCCTCTTGTGAAATAACTGTCCGTCCCAGAAGACTAGAAACACACCAACCTAATTACTTTAATCACCACCAGCTGAAAAAGTACACCTACGCTGCAGCCATGCTCCACTATCCTTGGCCCCTCTGAGGCTGCAACAACTTGGGGTGCACAGTAAAAGCCCCAGCTCCATGGGAAATGTCCACTACAGCCCATTTTGGTGAAGTAGGTCTCAAAAAGCAAGATTCAGCTCTGGCCCTCAGAACCTGGTGGAGAAACAGCCGTGCGTTTCAGAGTGCCTTAGCCGGTGTGGGTTTCCCTGGAAAAAGAATCAACTTTCTTCTCAAATTCCTCATGCCTTCTAACCTGCGAGCAGAGGAGGTCGTCTGTCCAACATAGCCCACCCTGGAAGGGCTCCAGCTTTGCCCTGGGAAAGCATAATCTGAGTTCGCCACTGCAGAAGGTCAAACCACATCATCAGAAATTTTTCAGGAACAAAGGTCTCCTATTCAGTGCCAGGAGCCAGACGGGGATCCTCAGACATCCCATGGCATGGCCAACAGACAGACAGGAGTCCAAGCAAGACCAATTCCACATACGCGCGCACTCCTCAGGAGAATTCATGACTGTCAATGCTGCCCTCTCTTCTACTGTATTTAACCGAAATTCCTGTAACAGCATCTGCAAGTCCCCACACAAGCAGGGTGTTTTGTCAGTTCGCAAAGGCATACCCACCCTGCTCCCCAAACACCAGCTTTTTATGGTGCATTCACCGGCTCAGCAAAACTAGCACATCATCACAAAGGGCAGCAGAAGGACCTAAAATTCCCCATCGACCATCTAGCTTGCTTTCTGAGCACGGTGATCCCAGGGGATGGAGAGCACAGCCTGTGCCTCCTGGGAGACACAAAGAGCTGAAGGGAAAGAATAGGGGGCTTTGAGCAGAAAACACAGGCCCATACATTACACACTTGCTCTTATGGTTTACACACACACACACACACCCCCCCGCTGCCTCCTGTCACGTGCTTGTCCCCCACTCCTTACAGGTGCTGTGCTCAGCATCCCCTGGCCACCCATCCCTCCACATCACCAAGCTGCTGAGACAGGGAGCACGCAAGGCCTTTAGCCCCCAAACCCCTCGCTCAGCCAGGCTCCAAGCGCTGAGCCAGCACCGCTCACGGCCGTCACTCAGCCAAGACCACAGGACTTGCTGAGCTAGATGTTCTCCTTGGCCCTACGCTGCCACAGGTTAAGAAGCGGAGGGAGATGCTGAGGCAGCCAACTTTTAGAGACCTGTGGCTGTGCACCCCAACCAGTGCACAGCACTGGAAGCATCTCAGTGATGATCTCAGAAGAGCATCTCAGCAAGCTGATAAGGCAGAGAGCCGAGAACCTCAGCTGCAGGCTCTTCTGCCCAGAAATAACTAAGGGAATCAAACAGGAGGCAGCCTTGGCAGAAGCCCCAGGGGATCCCGGCCTCCCCACCTGCCAGCCATCTCAGGCACCTTTCCCAGCTTCACCAGCACTTCCTCACGCTCACATTGCCAGGAAGGAGGTCAAGCCTTGCAACTAAATCCTGGCGGGTTTCCCCCTCAGTCATGCATTGCTCAAGCTCAGCAGGCTTTTGGAGATCCATCCTCCAGATGGAGTCCCCTCCCCCAGCTTTAAGCAGGGCATGCAGGACCAAGACCTGATGGGCAGGAGGGACACATCATCCCCAGCCCGCCCAGGTGAACATGCCTCTGACACAGCATGGCCCAAGATCAGAGCCAAGCGCCTGCTATCAGCTCGAGTGCAATGATTAAAGCGTTTCCCACTCTTTTAAGACAACATTATTCCAGTGATGCTAAAATGTTATCGCTAGGATGAAGGGAAAGTGGAATTGCACTCGTATGAATGGCCTCTTTTGTCAAGCATTTTGCAAGGCATTGAGGCATGAAAGCTTTCTGAGAAACTCGGGTGAATCCAAGCTAGGTGGTTATAAGGCTAGTTACAGACCTGACATGATGGATCATCTTCATTTTCCCATTCCTGTCCTGCATACAGCAAATCCATTTGCTGGGCAATTAGACTCCAGTCATTACACTATGCTAAGAAGATGTTCTTTTTGCAGTGGGCGGGACCCCAACCAAGAGAAACCCAGTGCACTGCCTGCTCATCATCGCCTGCTGACAAATCCAGGGCTACAGGTAACTCCACTCTGCAGTAATGCCACCTCCCTGGCACACCACTGAGCATCACACCTTGCCACGGTCTCCCAGCAGCTCACCTGGCATCAATACCCACACTGTTTTCCCTTACTCGTGGCCCTCTAAAAGGTTTGGGATTAAATGAAATGGCCCTTGGACTGATTTTCCTTAAGGCAGCGAGCAGCACAATAAAGACGAAGAGTCCCTCTCCAGCAAACTCTTCTTCTAAGGGCTGTTAACCAGCCAGTACTTCTGCTTTCCGAGTTAAACGCACAGCGATCTGGCTACCGGCAGCTGACACAGGCTCCCCCGATGCCCCATCTCGCCCACGCTGCTGCAACCCAACCAGTCATTATCCCTCCTTCTCCTCTCCAGGCATCTCTACCCTTCCCTGGCAATTTCTTCCCCTGGCCCCTTCAATTGCTTTCGCCTTCCTCAAGCTCTATCTCCTCTTCTCTCTGCATGTGTTTCTATTACTTCTGGGTGAAATAACTGACTAAAGGGTCAGTCCACCTGAAAATTACTCTCTCTGGACCTAAATGAAACAGATGGGCATTGATGATGTTTTGGGAGAAATTAATCAGCCTGGACCAGCAGCAGCGCCAGCAGCTCCCTCGGCCCAATCTCGCCTAATGAATTCTGAGCTCTCTGTCTTAATAGCTCCTGACAAGACTAATTTACTCTTGTAAGTGATTAGAGAGGGAATGATCTCTTAATTGTTGCTTAAGATTCCTTTCAGCATGGCAGGCAGCAAGCGGGGACTGCTGGGTTTGGCACTAGGTGAGGCTGCAGCCAGGGATGCCTTAAGAAGGGGAGGAGAGGGCTCCACCGGGGTTCACTTAATGCCACGGTGATGGGCACTTCTGAGAGACCTCAAAGAAGGAGCCACATTTTTTCCTAGGTAAGAGGCGCCACATACTGTTCTGCTACTTACACCCCAGTCAGGATATCAGAAAGGTGTTTCCAGATGATGCTTTTTTTTTTTTAAAGTTAATACACCTAACTCAGAAAACATCTACCAACAGCAGAAAGCATAAAAATGCTGTTTGTCAACACTTTCAAGGCTTACATTTCCCTCTGGTGCATCTGAAAACAAAATCCCAGGGTGCCAATATTCTTAAGAGTGAATTTCATTTCTGTCCAGCGTAATACAAAGTTAAAAAAAATAGAATTCAATGCCAAAAGTAATTCCAAGAACAATTTTCACACAATATCTCAACTGGAAAGCAGGCTGACAGATATCTTCCCCCATTTTCTGCCAGAATAGAACTTCAGTCCGATTCCCATAAGGTATTTCAAGCTCAAGTACTTCAAGAATCGTGCACTTGGTGAGGAAACGTTTCCATTAAACTGTTCCCAGCCAGCTCTCACTCCTGCCTTTGCACAGCTGCTTGCCTCCCTGGGACTTGTCCGGGGCACATCCAGCGCCACGTGTGTTTGCAAGAACATCAGCAACTGAGGGGCAGGAAACAAAGCAAAGCAACCAGGTGTGAAGTGACTTGGAATGGGTGGGCTCACTGGAGAAAGCCGTGAAAAGTGACATGGACACAAGTCATCAGTGGAGGGGTGGAAATTATAATGGAGTCAGGTCCTTCCTTTCCTCCTGAGGACACATCTCTGCGCAGAGACCAGCTACCACCCAGGAGCTTCCATTCCATCTATCCATAACTCACCACCAAGGCTCCACATCCTGCCTACTTGCTCAGCCACCACCCCAAATCCCAAAAGAGGGACACCGTGGGCAAGAGATGCAACCAAAGGGACCCCCAAGAAGAGTCAGAAGCCTCGGCTGGAAGCCCTAGTTGAGCTGAGCAGTCACTAGAAGAGACCCCTCCAGAGTCCTCCAACATTTGACAGCTCTGGGGATGACGTAGGTGTGGCGAGAGCCCTTTAAGGAGGGTGCCGCTCATGCTGCATGATTCAAGGCAGCAGTAGATGTGAGAAGGGGCCTCCCTAGCCTCCATCCCAGCCACCCTCCACTCCCAATCGATTCCTCCCATATTATAAGCCAGTCACGAGCCCTGATTGAAGAGTACAAGTTTAATGGACTGAGAGCCTGGAAAGAGGCTGAAATGACCGGGTCGATTTCTGCATTTACTAAAAACTGATCCCTAGCTAAATAAATAAAGAAAAATAAACTACATCTGTCAATCAAAAGAAAAACACGTCTTTAATGCTTTTCCATCAGGGGGTCAGCAGCTGCCGACTCCCTGCCCACGAGCATGCTCGCTTACCCACAGGAGTATCCTCATTGATCAGCAGGTAGGTGTCGAAGAAGTAGTTTATGAAGTACGGCAGCCGGTTGCCCTGACCTGGAAAGAGGACAAAAGCAAGGCATTATATCCCTGGCACAGCGTGTACGGGCCAGCCCAGATGGAAGAGGCTCCAGGCGCAGAGAGATGCACACCAGGGGCACACCAGGCTTGCTGCTTGGCATTGTGATAGTGAGGGGTAACCCTGAGATCAGGGCTAACGGGAGGACAGAAAGCACCACGTGGTCCTTCACAGAAGCTGGAGGGGAGCCGCTTCCCTCCACCAGCCTTTCTTTTTTAGCATTTTCTTTTGCAGTGTAAAGGCAGAGGAGAAAGGGGAAGCCAACAGCTTGGGGACCAGCAACTTACTCCAATTATTGTTTTAGCACGTGATTAATACCTTCACTTTGTTCCAACAGCCTTTTGCCTTGTCAGCCATCCCAGCAAACCCTGGTGCGTCTCCCTTCTCCCATCACCCGATTGCCTTTCCCTCTAATTGCCTCCTTGCACCTTTAATAATGAGGCTCGCTTCTTTCTGCTCCTTTTTTCACGGATCTGGAAGCTTATGAGCCTGCCCCCAGACCACAGCCTCATTAGGTGACACAGAGTTGAGCATAGAGCACACAGGAGAACAACCACCACTGAGATGGAGAAAAAGTTCACCAAGGAAGATTTACCATTTAAGGGATGCAGGAAAGGAGGTGGAGGGAGAGAAACACAATGATTTTCCAAGAAAGGTTGGTGTTGTCCAGGCTGCATCTGAGGGATGGATCCTCCTCGATGTGCAGCCAGGGATGGCCAAGCCTGCAGGCTTTGAGAAACGCAGTTCAGCTGCCAGGCATCAAAAGCAGGGAAATGGAGGTTTGAACTGGTCTGGCCAAAATAGTTCCCACCCACTGATGCAGAGTCACAAGAGGCAGTTCCAGGAGGCGGTGGCAGCAAGACTGGGGTCCCAAGCATGGCCTCTGGCAAGGAGACTTGCTGGAAGGAATGGAGCTGTGATTCCCTGCTGCGACCCCCCCACAACTGCCTTTGGTGTAAGCCAAGCCAAAACCCAAGATCTTGCAAGTATAAAAAATAACCATGAATTTTTAAACCCTGAATGAGATCAGGTGTCCAGGATTCTCTCCTGACCATGCTACACTTCACCACCCTCGTGCCCTGCACTTCAGCATCCTGCCTTAAGAAACAAAAACCAGACCAAGTTTCAGCATCCTCTTCACCTGCCCAAGCTCCTGAAGGACAGAGATGTTCCTGAGACCTTTTGGGTGCAAGTCCCAGCTGTGCTCCCTCACAAACTTGTTCAGCACCCACGGGAAACTGCTTGAGGAAGAACATAGGCGAAGGATGAGGGAGAAGCCTGGACTCCTCAGGGTTCCCTCCATAATAGGGATTTTCAGCACTGCCCTCTTTCCTGAGGCACCAGGTTTATTAAACACCTCGAGAAGCGGGAAAGCACTAGAGGCAGCACTGCTGCAAAGGCACATTTAAATCTCAGCCTCTGGAGCTAAGTACCTTGAAAGAAAATGAGATGGACCCCAACAAAATGGGTTATTTAGAGCTAATGGCATCTCTGGAGGCTTCAAAGCACACTCATAGCTAGGTGCTGTGCCAGGGGCCAACAAGCTTTGAAGGGGGCAGATGAGGGGAAAACATACCAAGGAGGCCTTCAGGGAGGGGAGTCGCTTCTGCAATCCCCTCTGTTTCCAAATGTACTTCTCAATACTACCAGCATACTAAAAATAAGTTCCATCTTCTAAATCCAGCTGCATCAGGTGCTGAGAGGCATTCAGACCACCAGCCTGTGAGCCCACAGGATCTATGCATTAAAAGAGAGAAGGAAGACTGGCACTTGAGAACCGGGGAAAGCTGAAGGAGGGTCTGAAGGCAGGACTCTTTGAGCTGCAAATCCCAGGATAAAGAGCAAGGCTATCGTGTGCTGCCAGACCACCTGTGTCAAAAGGGCAGCGCATGATGGGAGGGGATGGAGAAAAGTGTCTGAGTGATACAAGCACGTTGGTCAAAAGATGCACGCTGTGACAACCGGAAACCATCCCCCCCCCCAAATAAAAAGGGTGCTGTGGCTGAAGCCACAGCCTCCTCACCCAGTCCCCCTGGCCAGCCTCAACACTCACATCCCAGCCACAACTATTTCCAGCTGCCCCACAGCCAGACCACTGCCAAGGGATGTATCCTTAGCGCACCTTCAAGAATCTTCTCCTTGTCTCAGACGTGGTCATAAGCTCTTGCCCTCATAACCTAGGTGTTGTCAGAAGGTGCCTAGCTAGTCTGCAAAAGACAAGTCTCCCACACGTATATCCTGCTGCCTAGTCTAGCATGATCAGAAGCTTTCCTTTCATGTTTAACCCAGGACTGTCCATGTTTTGTTGGCTTTAGGTATGCCAGTCCTTCCACACAAACTGATTTGGGAATCACTGTCACACACTCTGAAAGCAAGTTCACACTTTCCCAAAGGCACCTCTGAGAACTAGCTATCTTCTGCGGCTTCATCTGATGGATCATCAGCTCTATTTTCCTTCTGCAAGGCTTCCACAAGCACCCAGCTATACCCTGGGATACACCATCACCTGTATCCCTCACTGTTCTGGCACGTAGTCCCCCAGCAAGGTGCATGGCAGAAAACCATCACTTCCACCATGTGCTTGTAACTCTTTATTCCTCCTTCATGTGCTACTAAGAGGCTCTAGGAGACCACCATCAACATTGTTTTGATGTGCTGGTAAATTTTCTTCCCTGCATGTGTCTTCCATGCATGTTCCATATTACTCCCATAAAACCTGCTGCTCCTTTGCCCATCAGAGTCAGTACTCACATCCTTAACCACTGCCGATGTGAGAGCACAGTATTGTAGAGCTGTTCTTCTAGTTAGCATCCCTCAGTCCCTTCTAACCTGGAGATGAAGGTCACCACTGCCACGTCAGAGCTAAACAACCATCCTCTTCCAAACACGCCAAGGCTGCTAGGCTGTACTTCTGCATTTACCCTGGCTAACTGCTTCCCCAGCTTTGCAAGTCTTCCTGAAAGAGGAGCTCCATCACCTGCAGTCCCAGGACATATGGCAGGGCATCCACACACTTCTCCCTATCCCAAGCATTGTGCCAGCAAGGACAGGCACTCCTCAAGGAGATAACAATCAAGCCCTGGGTAGGGCAGGGTTTTTGGAGAGAGGGGCTGACACACTGCTGATCTCCAAGCCCTCAAACCCCCATTTCCCTGCGCTGCCTTTCCAAGGCTTTGCAGCCTGCTATTGACTGCCTGCCGTGTCCAGCCAGACACTCAGACACACACGCCATTGCCGG
>NW_010390790.1:11760-12134 GCF_000710305.1 Buceros rhinoceros silvestris | reverse complement strand
TTTGCCGCCCGTCTTTTGCCGCCCTCCCGTGCCCAGCCAGACACTCAGACACCCCGGCTATGGCTGCCGTGATCGACCACCAAGGAAAGGATGAAGGAGAAAGTCCCCAGTCAGGCAAGCAAAACCCACTATCCCACCTCCAATGGGACATACTGGACCACTCACGGCAAGCGATGACTCTGAGGGCAGATTTTAGGCAGCTCAGACTGAGGCAAAGGACTCGATGGGTTGTCTTTTTGACTTATTTTCTCTCCTTCCAGAGGAGCGACAGGGCAGTTAACTGGTGAGCCTATACTTGATCCAATACGACACCAGAGGGAGATTGACTGTGCTTGTCAGTCACAGCTAATGTCATCCACTGACTGCTTAATCAG
>NW_010390790.1:8841-11584 GCF_000710305.1 Buceros rhinoceros silvestris | reverse complement strand
GGGGAAGAAAAAAGCCTTTATTCCAAAGGGCACAGTGCTATCAAATGGACACATGCTCGCTATTGTTTATCAGCCACCACCACACAGGCTCACCCCCGGCTTCCCTCTCCCCTCACCAGCACCCAGGGGCTTTAGCCCATTCACGCAACAATCCCGATTTTCACGGGGCTTTGCTGTATGTTTACAGTACTTAAGGCATCCCAGGATATGCCAAAGCCCAGCCCAAGAGGCGCATCTGCTACACCAGAACACAGTCCCACCAGCTCCCACCCAGCAGCCAAGCCAGACCCCATGGCCCCTGGCTAGAAGCCTGTGCATCAGCAGAAGACCAAGAGCATCATGCTCATGGGGCAGAGCCTGGCAGTGGGAGGAAAGCTGAACACAGAGGCTCTGCCTGCCCAGAGCCCAGCCCTGCCCTTCCCTCCAGCTGGAATTAGAAATGAGGTTTTGCAGCTCGGAGAGGAGTTATTTTCCGCACAGCGGATATTAAAGCATGGTTCGGGTAATAACTTTGCTGCTGAAAGCACAGGGTGGGCCCTGCCAGTGACACCACCACTGCTGAACAGCTAACAAGCTTCTGGTTTACATCCTTGCCTTTCATCCGCTCCCTCTAATTTCTTTAAGGTTTTATTTATGTAAAATGACCTAATGCCACATCTATTGCCAGGTCCACCACCAGCTTTGACTTTGTGAATCCACATCTGGAAGCTGCCAGGTTTTTTCCCCATAGAGATACAACCAGGAACATCTGCCACTGTTGGGTTAACCAGTGCATTATTCTCCTCCTCTTCCAAGCCTCTTGCCAGTCCCACCACTCTCTCCCAGGAATGGCCATCAGATGCCACATGTGCCCTTTACTGGCTGCAGTAAGTGGCTGCACAGGTCCCCAGGCCCACATCTGATGGAAGTGGGTGGTCCACTTACCCATACCAGCCACATCCCCCCCCATCACCACAGAGATGCTGCTCCGCCTTTATATATTCAAACACAGGAAACGTTACCCTTGTACCTCACAAATGTAAGACCTAAGCAGGGAGAAGAGGGCAGAGAGAAGAGCGCATCACCAAACAGACAGCAAGACAACTTACCCAGAGAGACTAGTTCCAGGAGCAGGAGGAGAAGCAGAAATTTGCTGGCAGCAACGTGACAGTTCATGGTTCCTGTCAAAGAAGAAAGGCAGTGTCAAGTCCAGCACTTCATGGATACTACCTTGTCTCCCCGAAGCAGGCACAAGGATGCCGCCCTGCCCCAGCTTGCATCTTAGTGCTGCAGGGGAACACTCGGGAGCTCACCACTCTGTTAACGTTGGCTTTTATACAGGGCACTTCACCCAGGAGTGCCACCACCACTCCTGGTTCACACAGCCCCAACCATCTTCTTGGCGAGCACCAAATTGAAACCAGGATTAACCTGGTGTAGGTGATGTGGGTTTTGTTTTCCACTTTTCCAAAGCGTATTTGCTCATCTCATGCAAGGGAAGGCCACGGTGAGCTCTGCAATCAGGACTGGAGCAGAAGCAGCCCCAGCTGAGAAGAGACACTTGAGCACCAAGTGAGATGTTGAGGTGAAGGAAGAGCCGCTGCAACGCAGGAGCAACGCAGCAGCGAGTGATCAGTGCCAGGATTTAAGTTGGTTTGGCAGAGCTGCCTGGGAAGCTTGACCCAGGATCGCTGAAGAGGCACCAGGATTTGGTAAGACAAAGCAGAGCCGCTCAAATCTCCCAAACCACCTGGGCAGCTGCAAATGCAAGCATCAGAAGCAGACAGGCTTGCAAACAAGCCTGCATCTCACTCTGCCTCTCAAACTTCCCCAGCATCACATTTGATACAGTACATGGCTCTTCACAACAAGGCAGCAGAATAAAACAGTAACAGGCAGCTGCTTAGCACAGCCGCATCCTTGCGTACTTTTCCGACCATTAAACAAGTAGCTCTTTCCAAACCAACCCCACAAAACCTCAAATATTTTTTTTTGCAAGGAAATGCATACATGCAATATTTTAAAAACCTTCCAACTCCAGAGGCAATTATAAATATACATTACACACAGTATATAGGCACAACAGAAACCCCAGGGCAGCCCCCATGGAGCCTGAAGCTGACAGGACACCTCAGCAACTCCTATCTGAAGCTTTCCATATTTCTGCAGGTGCTGTGAAAGGTGTAGGGTAGGGGAACCTTTTTGTACCAGCTCAAGCACATCCACACAGCAGCAGACCCAGCGACATGACAGACAGCCTTTTGGGCAGCACACACAGAGATGAACCGGTAGTTAAACGCATAAGCAGCTCTCGCTTGAGATCAAGCGCTGATCTGAACTGTGAGGGCTGGAATGAGTAACAAATCACATCTTCCACTTACCAGCCTAAGCGGGGACTTGTTCCACTTGCAACTGGTCCTATTTCAGTTCACCCAGCACTCAGAGAACAGATCACTAACACATAACTGCTGTGATACATGATTCTGACCTGGGGAGCACCCGAAGAGAGAGCTCATCCAGGGTTCCACCTTCTCTCACCATCACTCTGTTCACCCCAAAGGCAGCAGCTCAGCCTTCCCTTTACAGCACCCTGCTCTATACACACTAAATGCAACGACAGCACACAGAATTGGCCCAAAGTGTGGCACCTTGTGGGGCACAGGCTGCAGCTGTGAGCCCAGCTAAAGGTGGAAGGGTCTGCACCCCACTGAAACCCTGAGATGCATGGGCGCCCCACGGGGTGGTCCTTACCTCTGTGGGGCAG
>NW_010390790.1:3307-8688 GCF_000710305.1 Buceros rhinoceros silvestris | reverse complement strand
GGAATGAGCAGAGACTCCTAAAGGAGCTTCAGAGCAAGAGCTACACATACTTTATTTTTACTGATGGATGTGCCAGAGAAGACAGTTCATAACAACTCTGTCACCATAGAAAGGGCCCTAAATTCTAATTTTTTCAGCTATTTTGTCACAAGAGAGTCTCTGGGAGGAAAAGGGCTGCATCTAGGCAAGAAAAATGGTGCTGTGATCTTTGTTTGTGCATCTTTAGGAAATTCAGCACAAGCCTGAGAAGACATTTGGGATCAGCACTGCTGAGCTTTTAGGTGTATCATTATAACCTCCCCAGAAAACAACAACAGGGTTGGAGAGTTCAACACCACCCCCCACCCCCGACAAGTTTCTGACTTCGGAGCATTCAGTGTCAGCAGAGTATCCAAAAACTGAGTTTCTAAACAAAAATTACCTATTCTCCAGGAGCCAGGCATCCTTCAAATCCTTAGACTTGGCCAACAAAAGCAGAATAGACTATTGTAACAAAGAAAACCCCCAAATCTCTCAATTTTCCCCTGCTTTAATAGGTTTTGGGGAGGATAAATTCTTGGACATAGACAGTGCCGCTCTTTCAGGCCCCTGCATCCCCTTGGCCAGCCTGGGGTGCAGAGCCAAAGCTCATCATGCTGCCACCAGAAAGGCCATGATGGGGCTGAGCAACACAGCCCAGCCCTGAGCTCTTCCTTGCCTTCTGCTGTGCCAAAATGCCATGGAGGAAAATGCTAACTTCCTTCTACAACAGCACCGCTATCAACCCAAGTGAGCGGAAACATTATTTCCCAGCTTCACAGACCATGTTTAAAAAGCAACAGGGCAGTGGAAAAGCAATTTACATGATGTAGAAATAAAGGCAATTGACAGCATTCCCTTTTGAGCGTCATGATAAAACTAAATATTGTATATTCCAAGTCAGTCACTTCATTATGTAAGTAATTGCCTGAAATGTCATTTTGATTTTGTCTGTCTTCATTAATATTGCAGCTCTTCACTGGTTCTCCAAGATGGTTCACTCAAATATTGCAAATTTAGGAACAGGATTGAGAAATCTCCTGGGAGAACTTAAAAATTGTGACTAAGAGCATATTAAATTGCACCTTCTGCCTGAAGGAGGCTCTTTGTAGGAAGGGATCGGTGCAGTTTCCAGCATAATAATGTCACAGGGCGAGTCATCTCTGGGAACTTTGTTGTCTCCCAACTGCAAAAGCACTAATCTTAAACAGGAGGTTTCCCAGCCCGCTGACAAGAGCTCCCCAAGGCATGGGAAGCAGCAGACAGAACTGCATTAAGGGGTGATGGATGGGAACCAGAAACACCGCTCTGCAAAGAAGTCTGGGGCTCGAAAGTTTAGGAACCAGATGGGGTCGAGCAGAGATTTTTCATCCCACTTGCCCCAAATGCCTCCTTCCCAAGCCTGGGAAGCAGCTTTTTTGTTACTTAAACATCGCTGCGTCCCTAAAAGTGGCAAAGATCCCACTGGCTTGGCTACACAGAGAGTGCCCTGCTGGCACGTGCTCCAGTTCTTGGCACACATCGATCCGAGTGGAGCTGCCAACGAGGCTCTAAGGGCCCTCTAGCATCTCACCTCTGCAAAACACTGGAATTAAGATGCTCCTGCTTCTCAAGCCCAGGCCACATATTCCTCTTGGGGTGCTTAAGCATCAATTTCCAGGCTGTGCACCTCTATTGGTTATTTTATAACACACTTGCCTTATAAAATGAGAACAGCTCGCATGCACACAAAACACACTTAATTACCTCCATCAGAGCAGGGGCAGTGGCTTCTGTGGCAGCTGTGCCTTGCTGGCAGAGATGCTCTCCCATTTGAGCCACTGCTGACATCTTTAATCACTCCCCAAACCCCCAGCCCCTCTCTCCCCACCTCATCTTCCCCTTCCCAAGCAGCACCATGACACTTGCGCCTCAAAATTTATAGTGTCAGCCTCTTGGTTTGCTCTGTGCTGTTCCAGGAGCATAAAGAAGAAATGAAAGTGTAAATCAAAGCATCTCCCAAATGGTTTCCATGTGAGGAAACTACACACCTTCCCCAGAAGCCCCTTCTCTGGCAACACATTACAAATGACATCCCTCAAAGAGAGGAACCCAGCAACCAGCTCTGCCCATCCACAGCATTTGGAAGCCCCTGAGACACCACCAGGATCCCATCACGCGCATGGCATCCAGACAGATGCTGGAAGACCCCTCTCCCTCGGCACACCATCCATGCCCACTCTCCCCCACCTCCTCCATCACGCTGGTACCTTGGAGATGTTCCAACAAGGGCCACTACCAAATGTGCATCAGAGAAACCATCCCATGGTTCTCTTCAGCAAAGCACACTGCTTGGCACTGGCACTCAGTGCCAAAGCACCGCAGGTTGCAGAGGTGCAGCGGCTCCTGCTTTCACAGCTTTTCCATCCCTCTGCTTCTCAAATGGAAGCACCACTAGAAATTCACCTTTTATTAGTAGTATTGCTTCTTGGCCAGGTCTTTACAATAAGTAGGATCCAAAAAGAAAAAAAGTAATTCCCACACACACATACACGTTGGCATGAGCTGTAACACAAATCATAATTCCTAAAAATAACAAATTGCAGAACAGGGTAATCAGAAGAAAATTGATATTGATAAATAAGCTTTTCTCCTGTGCGGTAGGTGGTTTATTTTAATCTAATGAGTTTTATATTTTCTGAGCTTTCAGATTCCATGATGAAGAGCCATCCGCACTAGAATTACGAAGCACTTTGAAATATTGTAATTTTATGGCTCATTTTGTCAGGACTCTTGAAAATGAGATTTGTTCCCAGTGAAAAAACTTTCCCTTTTTTTCCTTCTACTCCCTGCAGAGAAGGAAAAAAAATTCCCTTGTTAAATAAATACAGGCCAGCATATTTGCATGTATTGGGAGGGGGAAGGATGGATGCTCACAGAACAAGGAACAAGACCACCACAACCCACCTAAGCCCCAAGATGGTGTTTGCAGGAGGAAGAGCATGAAAAGTGCTCTCTCCCCTTCCTTTACCCCCGAAGCAAAGGTGAGGTTGGAGACATGAGTGTTTTCTCCCCACCCAGCCCAAGGGGTGCTTACAAAGCTGACAGCGAGTCCAAGCTGCTCTGCACGTCCCAGCTAGCACCAAGTGGGAGCGTTAAAATCCTTGTTCTAGCAGGGGAAAAGCTGTTACTTACTAACAAGGAGTCACACCAAAGCTTCCCAAGTTTCCAGCAGTTTACTCCCAGTTCAAAACAAGGTCAGGAGTGGAAACATTTTGATTACCACCGCCAAAGGTTTGCTTTCCCAAGATCACATTAACACATTGTTTCACCAACAGCCCAATACCAGAAGAAAACGCCATCTGTGAACTTGTAGGCGATGCAGGACAACTTTGTCTGGATTGGAAGTTACAGTGGTGTTCCATGTCACCATAACTGCCATAAACTAATCTCAGTAACTGCCCAGCTCTGCATCAGCAACACGCACACCCGCTGCTGCAGTACACCCCAACTACGGGATCCCCAAGGAAAAGTATTTCATGCTGCAATGCACATCTTCGTTCACACAATATTAACACCTGGGGGCTTTGGGAAGGAGGCCCTCTGTTCCCTGCTGCAGCAGCCATGACCACCCGTCCTTCCATGGCAAAGGCAGCATCTTTCTTGGGTAGATGGAAGAGAAGTTGCCCAATATTTCCTTTTCTTTGCACTGGTTGCTATGATGCCTATGGTGACTAGCAACAATTTTCCATCACAAAATCTCATTTAAGCTGGAACAGCAGCTCCTGAACTAGAAAGCAGACCAGGATGGGGTATGGAGACCAAGCCAACAGGCTCACAGCTCTCCTGGTTGCTGGGCTGCACCACCACAGAGCCCAGCACATGGAGGCAAGGCAGCAAAGGAGCAGTAGGGCTGCAGAGCAGATGATACTAACATGGGATGAAAAGGTGGAAAAGCAGCCAACAGCAACAGAGATTAGTTCAATGAAAAAAAAAAAGCGGGGGAAAAAGGGGGAGAGTGAAAAAAGGTGGGAATTACTGCTTCAGGAGGAGGTAGAAAGATGAGCTCAGCGGAGTGGCATGCACAGTCTGTTCTCACAAGACAGGAGCCTCTCTCCAGACTCTTAAAAATCATACAGCAACGGGCAAACAGAGATGCTGAAAGCCTGACCCAAACTCCACTGGCGAACAGGAGGCCAGTCACTTTCTTCTTGTGCCCTGCCTGGAAGAAGGCGGGCTCGCCTGCTGACTGAGGCCAGGCAGCAACCTGGCTGGACTTCCAAACACCATCAAAACAGTGCAGGAGAAGCGTCCAGCATCCTGAGGCTCTGTTACCACGTTTTGGAGCACGTTAGTAATGCTGCCACACAGCCTGCACTTACATGTCCTAGGGCACTTCTGCCTGCCCTGCTTGAGGTGCCGGCACAAAACTTCGCTTGGTTTGGGGTTTTAAAAGGGAAAAAAAGAAGAAGAAGAAAGTACATCTGCAAAGTGGAATTTAAAAAAGACTGTTCATCCAGATATTGCCCTCTCCACCTCCAGAATAACAAGCACACTGAGTAGCCATGCAGTAGGTAACTCCTGCTTGGGCTGGTCCCTGCAGCACAGGAGCAAAGCAGGGGGCTCAGCAGGGACAGGGAAGGACAGGCACAGCACCTCCCTCCTCACCACACTCCGGTACAGCTTTGATTGCGAGTACCACCTTTTCACATCAGCAGCAGGAGGAAGCATGCTATAAGCTTCACTCTAAGTAGTACACCGTAACGGCACGAGCAATACACTAAAAATTCAGCATCGACTTCAAGAGCAAGTCCTCACCCACAGAACCAGGAGCTCTTGACAATCACTAACCAAACTACATTTCAAAGCCCTGCCAAAGAAGATGAATTAGTTACTTAACCTCATTTTCCTTGGCAAACACTTATTGCGGCACACACACTCCAAGACCCATCACTACAGGACCTCAGGTGTGTCTGCACCCAGGATCT
The DNA here is from genome assembly GCF_000710305.1 of Buceros rhinoceros silvestris. Classification (NCBI taxonomy): domain Eukaryota; kingdom Metazoa; phylum Chordata; class Aves; order Bucerotiformes; family Bucerotidae; genus Buceros; species Buceros rhinoceros. The sequence goes on along the minus strand of NW_010390790.1, from coordinate 3,703 downwards.
CACCCTGTCTCCAGCTGCTCTAAGCTCCAGGCTGGATGTTTGCATCACTCAAAAGAAGCAACAAGGCTATTTGTTCAGTCCTCTGGTAACTCAAACTGCAGGCTCGAGAGGTACATCTCAAAGAGAGAGAAATGGGGGCACTTTAGAGGCAGGTTAAAAAAAAAAAAACAACTCACCCTCACACAGAGCAACCTGAGCTGCAAAGGCTCTCAGGCCATTTTTTGCCTCATCGAAATCAGGAGAGAAGTGTCCTTGCTGCTTTCACACAAAGCTCACGTAACTCTCAGCAAGAGACACTTCACAGCAACAGATCTTTTCAAGGCCCACGGGTTGGTCAAGCTGGTAAAAGCGAGGCTTTGCCTGATGGAGCAACACTGTGGGCATGCCGTGGCTAAT
>NW_010390790.1:0-3147 GCF_000710305.1 Buceros rhinoceros silvestris | reverse complement strand
GGGAAAGGAAAATGGGGCTACTTAGGAGGGAAAAAAAAGCCATACAACAAAATCCCTCAATCCTCAAACAGCAGACTCTGAAAGCAGAGGGTCAAACTGAAAGAGAGCGCCATTCGGCAGAGATGAAGTTAGTTGGATTAATGACAGCAGTTCATCACCAGTGACAGGCTCGTTCATGCAAGTCCTCCTAGGACCCCAGCTGTGGGTGAGGACCCTTTAAGCTGTCCAGTCCCTCTCTTACATGTCCTTTTCAAAGTTGCAGCAGCCCAGTGTATCCCCCTATTTCCATCAGGATTTTTCCCCAGTGACATTCTTTCCAGCATATTCCAAGCAGAAAGTCTCTCCCCCCCGGAGAGCAGCCGTTACATCAAAAGCACAGATAAGGGCAAAGCAATTCAAGCTGAGGATGGAAAAAAGCTTCCCTGCAACGTTGACTCTGGCAGAGGCTGGGGAGGGGACACTGCGGACCTCCCACAGCCAGGGCAGTTCCCATCACAAGACACATCCAGCAAGGTCCTTGGCCCCGGGGCATGAGTTCAAGCAGATGCTTCTGCAAGGCTGCCCAGCAGAAAAAGAGGGCCCAGGTTGGCCCCTCCGGTCATTTATGGAGCACAGCATCGTCAGCAAGCACCCACCAGGGCCATATGCTAACAGCTTCATGGACTGAAAGCCACCAGGCTCCATGACCTCATTGCCCACGTTAATTGAAGCTTTGAGCTCGGCATGCTGCATGGCCCAGCCCGTGCACACACACTGTTCCAGCCCCTGCTGTAGTCCTGCTATAATGCCCTGGTCATTACAAACTATGGGCAAGATCCAGGACACCCGCAAGACTCAGGTGAGCCTTAAATAAAAGGATTCCCCATTTCAGTAGCAGAACCTGCATGCTGAAATCACATCTGACAGCAACACAAGCACAAAGACATCAGTTTTCATGTTTGCAGGTCTTGGACCATAAAAGCCCCAGACTAACCCTCTTCATTCTGCAACATTATTAAAAAAATCTTATTGAAAGAAGCAGGACAGTCTAGTGGGAAAACACACAGAAGTTTTGGGATGCACTTTGAACTATATATGCTCATAAAACAAATTTCCAGCTAAATTACCCAGGCTGCAATACTCCAGCTGCAAGCAGCTGGGATGTTTTACACCCTAACAAGAGGCCACAGACCAGCCCCTCATCAAGCCAACCCCATATCCTACAGCTTCTTAAACTTAAAAATAATCTGTGCTCAAGACTTCTAAGAAACTCCATAAATTAAATCCTTTAAGATGTCCTCACCACCCTGGCTGCTCCTGGGGTGTGCCCTGAAGAGGACTGCGGTGCCTTTTTCCTTTGGTCCTCCATCAGATCAGCAGAGGAGCTGCCATACCATGGACATTATTCTGGAGATTACTGCAGCTGGGAGTAGAAAATGTTTCCGGTGCTACCTTCCTGCTATATTGAGGGGATGCTCCTTGGAGGGACATGCAACCTCTTTGCACATGTGCTGGGTGCCCTTCCCAGGCCAGCTACAGCAAACAGCCAAGCTGTGCACCTCCCACCTCTCGCAAACATTGTTTCTCCCACTTATCACAAAAAGAAAAAAAAGAAATAAAAAGAAAGGAGACCATCAACCTTTACAGTTTCCCATAAAAGGGAGTGTTTTACAACTTAGTCTTAAACCGAAATACTGTATTTTCACAACACAGTCTTGACTTGGTGCTACAAAATCTACAGTTTGCCTTCTGAAACAAGAGAGCTTTGTGCTTGGGGAGGGAGCGAGTGGATAAAGAAAATGGAATTGCAAAGGGATTTCCTCTCCTCCTTCCTCAGGACGGAGGAGAAGGGCAGACAGAACACCCACCTGGGTTTTGACAGATGTGTTTCCCATGGGAATACCTTATCCCACAAAGAAAAAAAAAAAACCAATGCACCAGCTCTATCTTGTAGCACTACCGTGGACCAAAGCCACAGACACGAGGCATCCCAGGCTGCTGCAGGATGCTCCAGGAAGGAGTCGGGTTTGTTACCTGCATCCCAGCCATGGTGGGTACCAGGAAGTGACAGCTCCACCAGCCCTCCCGACCCCTTCATGTCCAGAGCATTTGCTGCCAGACAAAGCTTTTTTTTTCCCCGGCACCGGGTTAAAAAACCAACCAACCAGAAAAAAAACCCATGAGCCAGCATAGAAAACTTCCCATTCCAGCATCACACACACCCCCCAGAAAACACTGGTGGTAAGAGAGGAGAGACAGCTTGGGGAAACAAGAGTAGCTGGCAAGAGAGTACTGGCAGCACCCCTGGGCATCTCTGCCATGGGACTGGGTTTGCATTTGCCCTCCCCTCAAAAGGAATGCAGGAGAGAGTCCCAGGCTGTGCCCCAGCAGCTCCACTAGTCACCTGCATACAAGCAGTACATCTCATCCCCTGCAGCCTTTTACATGGCCAAAGCACTGCTTTTTCTTCTCTCTCTTTTTTCTTTAAAGAACTCTTGCCTTTGCTATCAACAGCCTCATAGTTTCTGTTCTTTTATTTCTCTTTTGAACAGGTCTTTACTACCAGCACCACAGATTTTGCATTTCCCCACTGAAATGCCAGTACTGATGCCCCACACCTGTATTTCCAATTGCAAGCAGGCACGGACTGTTACTTGCCTTCATACAGCATCCTGGATCAGAACAAAGGGGCTGGTACGGGGTAGATCAAACCAAAGAACACACCAGGGGAAAAGCTGCCCCCAAAAGTTGGCAGCTGAAACCCCCCTAACGACCCACAAACTGCCAGTCCCAAGGATGGATAATGTAATTGAGTTGGTCAGTCTTAACAGGGACCAGACTCCTGAAGTTTGAGTGTCTTCTTATTTAAAGGCTCTGGCAAGGACTTCAGGCAAAGCTGAAGATGTCTGGCCAAAGCCAGGCGTGCAGGGGTCGGTATTGGAGGTAGTCAGGAAAACATTTATTTAAATACAGAAGGACTGGAGGTTAGAGAAAGGATGAACGAGAAAAAAAAAGGGGGGGTGAAGGAGGGAATCTCAAACTGTTTTCTCAAGAATAAAAATAAACCATTCAGGGCAAGTTTGTTATTTCAAAAAGCTATTTTCCTACTTAATGCGTTTGAAAGGGATTAAACCCATTCCCCCCACACACACCCCCTTTCCTCGCAGC
>NW_010390789.1:0-2324 GCF_000710305.1 Buceros rhinoceros silvestris | reverse complement strand
TCCGGTTCCTCCATGCTGAACCCAGGACAGTGCTGAAGTACAAGAAACATGTATAAAGAAAACTGTGAGGTAAATATATAAATAAATAAATTGAAATTTTTTTTTAAACAAACTTTCATGAGATAATACATGGGATGGAATATTCAGGGCATTTTAGTTTTAGGACAGGAATTCTCGGTTACCACCTCTGTATTACTGGCCTAAGTAGGAGAGGGAAAGATGCTTTTGCTACCAGTGAGTAGGAGGTGGTGTAGGATTTACATGTGAAAGCTTCTTCTGATCCTGGTTTTAGCACTGAGACAAGTCTGCCATGAAATTGATGGGCAAAGACTTTGAATGAAGGATAATTCTTGGTTGTTTCTTATTACTCTCTTTTTCTCATACACAAGAGAGCAGAACAAACTGAAAACCACATGTCACTGTAAGAACCACTGCAACACTTAAAGCACCATGCTATTGAAACTTGTATAAAAAATAGAAAGTTAATAAATTATTTTCATTGTATTAAAAATAGCTCCTGTCAATTATTTTTTTCTTGGAGTAATCTTGGAATATGAAAGGCATATTTCAGTTTCCCGGTTCTGGCAAAGGTCTGGGAAACAAATGATGAAAATCAAAGAGACCAAGCATGACTTGGAAGACATGGTCCATCTGACTTCTCTGCAGAAGTGCTTTGCAGCGGCCACCTCTGAGGTGTGTTTGACATGGTGTCTAAGATATAGCAGCTTTGCTCTAATTCCACAAAGTAGACGTAGGGAAAAATACTTGGCTACAACATGTTGCAGGCCAACCAGTAAAAAGGAAGCAACTCCTTGGAATGCGTTATGAGAAAACAGTCCTACAGTCGAGGATTCTTATTTTAACTTGCTCCAAGACAACAAAGCCAAGTATTTTCTCTTACATCTAGTTTCCTGAATTAATGATCACCAGAGGCTTTTGAAGGAGCATGAGTCAGTGGTTTCACTTGAGGGCACCAGACACATTCAAAGTAGAAATGAAGGGACACTGTCTTTTTAATATGCTTTGGGGATAAATACAATCTAAAAGGAAAATTCATGCTCATCCAGCCATCAGCTTCAAAATGAAATACAAACAAGAAATGTCAGCCTTTACACTCTTCAACTTTGTTCTGAATCTTCAATATTAGCATGTGCATCACAGTTCTATTAGGCACACACACTTAAGTAACAAATATATAAAATCAATACTTCCTGTATATATGTGTACACGTGTGTGTGAAAATCGGGAGTCTCTATACACTGCATTGATCACTTTTGATGTGCAAACTCATAAATTATCTTCACTGAGTCTACCGAGATTCCACCTAAAGCATTCATTGCATTTCCTTTGAATCATGGATGCATGCATAAAGAGGCCTGGAAATCTAAATGAGTAAATGATCACTTGCCAGTAAATGACAACTCTCTTGTGATCTATGACAACTGGATGAAACTACTGTAAAACCAAAGAACCATGAAATCAGGTAGAAATAATAAAAAAGTTAAAAGCTCCATGGAGACTGCAAACTGCTTAATCACGGTGTTGCTCCTAAAATCTGTCTGCACTTTTGTAAAATAATCCTATTATCATAGCATATCTGCAATACATCTTCCAGGACTTCAAGCTAATGTAATCAGAGATAGAAACAGTATTTCATCCAGCTCAAATCTCTAAATCTACTTGTTGTCTAGAAACTTATGGATGCCACATAATACTTATGGTCTATGTCTCACTAGTAACAAGAGTTAATTATATCTTATTATTGCTGAGTGGTAAACCTTTTCATTGTGTTAAAATATTGAGCAAGCTATTGAAAAGGAAATAATGGCTCACAGTAATCTTATCTACTGCAATGCTTTGCAGTGGCTATAAACCCAGCCACCTCCCATCTATCAGTGAGCCTGGTGATTACTTATCAATAGCAATTGAGGTGCAAAGTTCTTTCTGGGGATGAATAAAAACCTGTGGACACCAAAGGATCCGCATCAGCCTATTTGCTGAGGTCAGCTGGTGGGGTTTCAGACACAGGGCTCAGTGTTGCGGACAACACTGTGGTTACAAGAAAGGAAAAGGGAGAAAGAGGTGTGCAGGTACCTGTGCCACACAGATGGCAGTTTTAAAGCTCTAGCCAATATTGAGTTGATACTATTTAGGCCTCCATTTGGCAAGGATCTTAAGCATACTCTTGACTTCGAGCAAATGAGTAGCATACTTTAGCCCAACCCGTGATGTTATTGGAAAGCATCTGAGTATTTCCAATCATCTTGTCAGAATTTCTTTATATTTCCTGTATTTTCTTTATATATAGTTATATTTTTATATGT
>NW_010390788.1:1092-1451 GCF_000710305.1 Buceros rhinoceros silvestris | reverse complement strand
TGGGGGCGGAAGGGGGGTGGCAGCCCCCAGCCAGCGAAGGAATAAGGGCCCCACGGCCCCAGGACGCTGTCCCAGAAGAGCAGCAGCAGAGTTTAACGCCAGCATCCTGCAGCGCAGACCCGAACCACGTGGGAGCTGAGCACCCACGGGTGCCCTGAACTCCCCAGGGTGCCCAAGACCAGGGACTGGGGGGTTTCATTGCCAGGACGTTGGTCCAGCATGTTTTTGATGGGTGGGCACCAAACCAGCAACCCATCCCCTCCCCAGGGCTCCTGGACACCCACGGGTCACCCCCCACCTCCGTGCAGCCGTGTCCCCCCCTTACTCGCAGCTCCGGGTTCTCGGCCTTTTATCCTTTG
>NW_010390788.1:0-226 GCF_000710305.1 Buceros rhinoceros silvestris | reverse complement strand
GGTCAGGTCTTGCCTGGCTGTGGTGACGGTGGTTTGGTGAAGCCTCACTGAGCTCCGGCTCAGGGCTGGCAGCTCAGCCCGGTCCCCAAAGGGGTTTTATCTGTAATTAATTAGAAAATCGAGGTCAACGCAGCGCATCGTTTATTTATTCCGGGCAGGAGGAGATCAGGCAGAGCCCCAGGGACGGCAAACATGGGGCTCTGCCCCCACCCCAGGCACCCCGAAC
>NW_010390787.1:11614-16344 GCF_000710305.1 Buceros rhinoceros silvestris | reverse complement strand
CAAACCGCGACACCACGATTCACGCTTACCACAACATCCTGCAGGTAGGGGACAGCTCTGGCTGGGCCACGCTATCTGCACTTCTTCTCTCCACCCCCCAACTGTGTGAGTCTGACTGCTGGACCCCAGGCGGGATTTTAATGGGTGAGTTTTATAGGTGTGACAGCTGGGGTAAAGTACTTAGCACTTGTGAAAATCAGGTCTCTTGTCTCCAAAGCCAACCTGGGCATTCAAAAATCATTACTCAGATCCTAAAAAATAATGAGATTGGCTTAGAAAACAGGATGGGCTTAGGTATTTTATGTTTTATTTGCCTTATGGTGTTTCTGCCTTTTGCAGCTACGTATTCAAACCTTCCTTTTTTTCCCCTTCACAGCAAGGAGAACCGGAGACTTTCCGCTAAATGACAACAGAGAATCTTCCCATAAACCACCTGACTTCCAGGGCTATGATTTTAGGAAAAATATACAACCTCATCAGATCAATGATAATTCACAGAAGTGAATAACAATGCATATCGCCTTTAGAAGCATGTTTCTTGTACAGGTTTCTTCCAAAGAAAAAAGGTATTGGAAGTGCTTTCACCCTTTGTGGATGCTATTGGGAAGGATTTAGCCTGTTCCCCAGTCTCTCCCCATTACCACAAAGGGGACACCTCCATTCAACAACCGAGCACGTTTGTGCTTGGTCTTACAGATCAACACAAAATGTATTTCAGAGGAAAACTCGTACATTGTTGGATTTGTCACACCCGCTTCATGCAGCCTGAGATTCTGCAGGAGCCTTTGAGTCCTTTGGGTGTATGAGAGAGACATCAAGGCTCAGCTAAACCCATCAATGTCTCCCCAGGTGCAGGTGGGATAATGGAGTAGCCTGAAGCCTGGCTCTTCAAGAAGCCTTAATCTAAACACTTCCAAAGCTCTGCAGAAGGCTTAAGACAAGACTTAGCTTTGTATCTCACTCATTTTGAGGGTGGGAGATGAGGGAGCAAAACATTACTTGTATGTATCACATTACACCAGCGTGTCTAAACAAACCTACTCCTGCAGCACTCCCATACGCAGCAGGACAAACTAGCCCTAAACTGCTACAAGGTACCAGACATCAGAGAGGCTGATCAGTGGCACGCTATGGCTGGACTTCTGAGTTCCTCCTTGAATTAATAAATGTAGATGAATCTGTAAAGAGAGGAAATCTATGTTTGACATAGATTTATACACTTCAGCCTTGTCACATTTTTTGAGTTTCACTGTTCTTTTCTGGGAGAAGAAGGAGAGTAATATGATGCACCTATTAGTGGAAATAATCAAATAAAAGCTTGGCATGAAACAAGTGTCCACCCTCTTAGGATCTCAAGCTGGCAGGAAGGTCATACTTCCATCCCCTCCCTTACGATTCAAAAACGACACCTCCCACTTAAAGGGACAAGCCATGTCCACGTGCTCTTTGCCGGCAGCACAGCAACATCTGTAAGACAGCGCTGCTCAGCAGCAGCCACACCAAACTGCAGGATTCGGTGCTGCTGATCACCTGGAATACAAGATGGCTGAGACACTCAGCAGGTTACCAGGTTGAAAGCTTTCGAGAGCCATCATGGCTGTTTCCAAGTTATTCTTCCAAGGTGTAAATCCACCTCCTTTTCCAAGGAGTTTTCTTAGAAGTAGAGCAGCAACAACGCCATTGTCACAATGATGCAAAGGACCATAACCGAGGGATCAGGACTTGGTGGCTGTTCATTGATGCTTTGCTTCTTACACTATAACCGGAACCAGTTTTGGCTGGAGATGGTGCAGTTAAGGACAAACTCATCATATTCCTACTGAAGTTAATGGAAGTTCATTTTCCTACCACTTTCACTGACGTTCAGCTATCAGTGTGACCACAGATGGAGTTATACTGAGGTGTAGAAAGTGGGATGCACAGCCACTGTAGAAGAAAAATGAATGCAGGAGCAAAGATCATCACCATTCATCCTGATTAACATAATTTGAGAGGCCTATTTCATATAACACAGTTCTGGAAGAGACACGCACACTTACCGCCTTCCTTTTCTCCCTGCAAACTCCCCATGCTGCTCCAATAAGAGTTCCTGGTAAAACAAACTAAACACCCAGAGCTTTTCAAAGAAGGCATCAATGCCTAGAATAAATAATCCTCTAAACCCTTGTGCATTGCAGCACTTGCTGGGCCTTAGGCAGGGGGAAAACAAGACACACTGCAGCTGTGAAATATGAAGGAAGACAGGAATGAGAAAACATTCCTTTCTCCTGAGGAAGCGTATGCAGAGCTACAAGCATTTTGATCTACCAGTTTAAATTAGGCCTTGCAAATCACTGCCTCATATGCGCACAGGGCTGAGAAAGTTCTTGCTGAGCGCATGTAGCGTGGGTCTGTAAGTGGAAGGGTCCCAGGAGCAGCAGGAGATGAACGGAACCAGCGGGAGGGAATCAGCAGTCTGGCTCTTCCCCTCTCCTTCGCTGTCACTGTTTTATTCAGCTTTTTCCCTTGCCTGTATTCTGCTAGAACTTCTCTTTCTGCTTAGAAAAGAACCATGACTGTGCACAAACGAAAGGATGTAAATGATGCTCCAGCATGTTCGTTAAGGTTTCTGCAGGCAGAGAAGAGAATACTCACAAGAATTCTGGGAAAGGAGAAGCTGGTGGCTGGGAGAACACACTGCAGCTCTTGTTTTCCAGGCAACAGCCATCTCAGCACGGCCAGGTACACTCAGCTCAGGTAGCCTACTGGAAGCACTTTTGCTGAGCCTTCTCCAGGTGTCACAAGGTAGCGGGGACGTACTCCCATGTCTAACTGCATGTTGAGTCTGAAAACAGTGCAGGAACAAGTTCTACCTCCCTATGCCAGTCCCTGGTTAACCTTGAGCTTTGAATCCCAGCTGGGTCATCACACCAAGCAGCAACAAATGTCACCATGTTTAGGGAGAAAGGGAGAAGGTCTGTTTTCCAAGATCCTTGTGTAACACTGATATCTCAGCATCTTAAAATACCTGCCTCGGAACCAAGTACCTGGCTCAGTTTTGCTCAAGTCAGGGACACGGAGGTAATAAAGAGAAAAGCTGAGCCACTGCCAGCATTCAGTGTCTCTCAGAGCCACCCTTGTCCTCTGGCCTCCCCAGCTGTCCTTCCCATAACAGGAACAGAAGACATCCAGTAGCTGCTGACAAGGGAACAAATGAAATATGCTGTGGCAGTCAGTTAAGTTAACTCAGCTTGAAGGAAACAATACTAGGCATTCCAAAAGCAAATAATTACCCTATCCCTAACTAAAGCTGTCATTGTAGAGCCTTGCACAGAAGAACCAAGATCTGCCCACTGCAGTCCTGCCATCTCTCAATATAGCTCTCTTCACAATTCATTTTTAACTTCTTCGGACAGAAACTTTCCCTTGCTGTTGTTTGCGTACATGTGTGCGGCCTCCTCAACACTGGAGGCTGCCGGGCTGTGATAAAGGTTGTCTAGCACCCCTGCAGTCTCTCCAAGAGCTTCTGCCTCCTTTGCAGAAATGTTATTTCACAACTTTTCAAAGCACCTCAATAGATTTTGACAGATATCCCTACGCCTCAGGTAAGCACCAGCATGCTAACGGGACTGTTTTTCCCATCCAGCCAGCAATGAAAAAGGTAGGGAACACAGCACTGACACGTGCTCTTAATTTCTGACTCTAGTCACTTCTGGCCATTTCTGATTTCCCTCACTCATCAGAACCTCCTCGTTACTGCCCATTGTCTTCCAGTGGAGTGGCACATGCCATGGAAGGGAAGAAACTGGAAATGTATTTCACAAGCGTTCAGTCAGCCCTGTCAGTACAACACCTGGCAAGAAAAGCACAAACTCGGAGCACCAGAACTTCACTTGACTGGTTTAGCTTTTCACACCATGTACTGCTGCAATTATCTGGGTGGACAGGCATCAGCAAGCTGCAGGCAGAGCAGAATTTTTTGGTCCAGCACTGAAAGAATGATAATAAACATTTCTTTAAGTCCTCTCTGCTGTGATACAACCCTCCCCGGGGATACTCTTCACTCCCAGCTGCGTGTGAGCTGAAGGAGGTGCATACAAGATCTGAGAAGAAGACAACTGTTTTGCTTCATGCCACTTTGTGAGGTTTCAGTATTTCAGTGCCTTCTACAACAAGATGCAAACAAACCTGTTCCGTGTTTTAACACAGCAGACTCAATCTGAAGCATCATCCCCATTTAAACAGGAGTCTTTTCTATCAGGACATGCAAACCCAGTGATCACTGTACCGAGCTGAGACGTGACAGACTCAAATACTAGTCCCTGATGCGAGATGAAACTGCCCTGACAGATGAGGGACCTTGAACCTCTAACACCTGGTTCAGTGCTTGCCCTAGCTCTGCATACGTGTCTATAGAGCCACCTACACACTGAACAACTTCAATTTGGGCAGCCAGCAACACCCCAGAGGAGTGGCAGCCCCCGCAAACAGGCTGCCAAGGCATCTCCCGTCAGCAAGCGCCCTGCTTCGTAGGAAGCTGATCATTCTCAACACTGAGAAATTTCAGAGAAAGCGGCAATCTGTAAGTGTGTCTTACACACTCAGATCTCAGTACAAGTTCAGCACCTCAGCTGAGAAGAGCCAAAGGGCACGTTCTTGTCAGCTTCCCCCTCATTACTCCGTAGAATGCCACATCTCACCTTTCCTCACCCCCGTTTTACTGCATTAAGACAGAGCTTCTTAAACAAGGA
>NW_010390787.1:0-11540 GCF_000710305.1 Buceros rhinoceros silvestris | reverse complement strand
GTGCTCTTTCCCATGTGCCAAACACAGGAGTGACACGTAAATAGTCCCAGGAAGTCAGGGAGATGGATCCAAGGGTGACTAGTACCTAGAGTGATTTCTAGAACAATATTTCACATCCCATTGTTCGACCAAGACCTCCAGATACAAATATTTTCTCCTCTACGAATGTCTCAGGGACTTCCTTGTAGTTTTTCCAGCAAGCAGACCAAAGCAAAAATGACTGGATTTTAGATTTTCTTAAATACAGATTCATCCAGAACTTTAAGGAGCCCATACATACGCTGTTAAAATATTATTCTCTTTTCTAAAATATACATGTCATATTAGATCCACCTCTGCTGAATTCGCTTGACCTTGGCACAACTCACACGCATGCTGAGACCAAAGAGAAGCCTTCTCCTCAGTCTCTTCACTTAAGGGACAGAGGTCCAGCTTTGTATTTCCAACGCTTCCAGAATAAGCGAAGGCTCGTACTGGAGGACACCTCTGTTTGCTCTGTTGTACTCTCAAGCACTTCAGACAGGGATGGGAAAGAACCAGCACTGTGCAACAATCCCCTTCCACAGTGTAATTAACTCTCATTTTCCCTGGCCCTGGAGTGCTTGTCTCCTTCACCCAGAACTGAGAGAAACAACAGAAAGCTCTGCAGGCAAGGGAGGGGACCAAAGCAGCTCCTGAAAGTTGTTCTCCCTGCTGGCTGCGTGTTGCTTACTCAGTAACTGGTGATGACTGGTTCATTGGCTGATTTTTTCATCACAGAGGTCGCTGTAAATAAATTCTGCACATGCATCATGTTGAAATGAGAGATCGGGAGAGTCAGACTCCTAACCCCAAATTACACGCTTGCTGGATCACCCAACAGCCTTGGGCAACTGTTCCTTTCCCACTCCGCCATAAAACGCTCTTTCACCAAGACACCACAAAAAGCTTGACTTCAGCCGAGACCACAGCCTGCCACATCGCTTTACCATCGCCTCAGTGTTTCCCCACACTCCTAATACCTTCAGCTCCCCTTACACTCTCACCAGGAGCACTCTGGGGCTGAATCTGGCATAGCCTTACTACTCCCAGTGCCTGGGGACACCAGGTGCAGGATCAGCCAAGCCTCACTTTGCTCCCCTGGAAAATGGAAGCCAAGGTGCTATTTTCTGTGGAAAGCTGGAGACTGGCTGTCAGCTCAGAGCTGCCCCGCACCGCTGACAAGGATGCAGCAGGAGACACTCAGTTTTGGAACTTCATGTGCTCTGCCTCGTTTGAGACCACAGAGCCAGGGCAGCAGGTCGGATGGACCTAGCTGGCTGGCTACCAGTTGAACTGCCCCGACCCGTATCTCACGGGTACTTGATAATGAGCAATCTAAGTACTCAAATGCAGAACAGAAGGGAGAATTGCTAATTAGAGCCATGGACACCGAAAAAACCATATAGCTAATAAGCATGAACAGAATTATCATTAGAGGAGACTTTATTAGGATACTTACAACTGAGATTGTAGCTATTCATTCTGCCAATAAGCTTAGGCAAAACCTCAACTGTCCTTTAAACCTCAACTGGCTTAATTAGAGTAGTTGAGGATATTTGATACCCCACTCCTTTAGTCCCTTTAAAAATAATCACGTCGTATGTCCTATTTATTAATTTTTATTTATATCAAGACACTCCTCTGGTTCTCTAGGGGGCATTTACAAAAGACAAAACACAGAGCCAGCCAATAAATCCATCCTGTAGATAATGAAACGATCTTCCAAGGAAGTAAAGCCCATCTCCCTGAAAAGCCAGAGAGGCCTTTTTTGGCTTTGCTGAAGGTAACTACAGCTGGAAAGATGGCATCTTTGCCTAAGAGGCTGGAAAAAGTGGTAGCTATCACGTTTGAATGTATTATTAAAAGTGACAATTATCTCCGCATGCTCACAATTGGAACTCCTGATTTCATAGACTATAACAATCGCAGCGCTGCTGTTCTGGATGGCCTAGCACTAATAAAGCAAACCAATTTTGAATGCCCAAGGCCGGAACCTCAGGGACAGCAGATGGTGCCCAGGATACCCATTCTCACATTAGCATCAGAATAGTACGGAGTGGGTCACAGATTGCCTTTAAGCAAGCTTTCAGTTGTCCACACAATCTCTGCCTCCTACCAAATGAGACAACAGCTTTTTTTTTTTTTTTTTTGGTTTTCTAATTTAGGTAATCAGTGCTTCATTACATAAAATGTATTTCACAAGCAATTCAAGCAATAAAGAAATCCATCTCCTTTGTAACAACTTGCACTCCACAAGCACCTTATTCAAACTTCAGACACACAACAAAAGGAAATGAACGGTCCTTGTTCATATGCATTAAAACGCTTCTGCACAAATGACTTAGAGTTCTTAAAATTAGACTTCTTTTTTTTTCTTAAATTGCTTCTAATTTGGTGTGCAATCAATTCCAGCGGTAATTGCTTGTATGCATAAATGGAATATCCATTGATATCCAACTTGACTCTCTCATTGAGAACAGAACAAATTCCAAACAGAAAACTGGAAGCTGTTCCACAAATTCTTTAAAAACAGCATGAAATCCTCATGCCTACCTGGATTCAAAAATAAGACCATCCTGCTTTCAAGAGGCGAAACATCCCCCCAATCCTGATTTCAGCCTCAGAGTTAAGTAAAAAGCAGCCAGGCCTGGGCTCTTCAGAGAGAAGCTCAGCTTGAGATGTAAGATATCTTACACCATCTCTCAGGAGACATTTTTCCGTTCTAGTAAACACAGGTTAGTTCCACTTTAAATAGGGTGTTTCACAGAACGTGTGTGTGGTATCTTAACATTAATAATGAACAGAGCTTTGCCTGTTTAGATGTCTTGGCTGAGTTAATTCAGATTTCTGCATTAATTAATAATTAATTTCTGATTTCTGAAAATACCACTTTGCTGTCCTTTTGTGGTTCACACTTTGGGCCCCTCGGACAGGAACGCTAAGCCGAGTTTGTTTCCTGGCTGGTTTTTAACCATCAAGAGAATTTCAACTCCACTCATCACACATGTCGGTTAAATCAAATCCCGAACAACCTACAGGAAGAAGTTCATCTATCAAAAAACAGGAAGCGCATCAATTGAGGGATTGCCTACTACCTCACAAGCTCTCTGCAAGGAAGGCACAGAAGGGCAGAGCTCATTTCTTTTTTTTTTTTCCCCATCCAAGAAACAGGAAGAGAAAAAGGGGGTGTTATTTTCTCTCGCAGTCCCAAGGGATTAAGAAGAGGAGATAAACCAATCCACACAGGTATGCTATGCCCACATACCTCTGCCTTATCACTGCATTTCTACAAAACCACAATCATGGTTTCACCTGCTTGGATCCCCCTTGAGATCCCCAAGACAGGACCTTCTGAAGCAAAAATTGGTATTACAAAATCTGCAGGGTTTCAAATAGATACTTATGTCATTCCAAGTCAAAGTGCAAACATCTAGGGATGACAGTGCCATGGATTCACCAGAAGGGACCTCAGCAGACTAACCAAGCCTGTAGTTTCCTAAGCTGCTCTCTTGAAACAAGCCTGTGGAAGAGCTAGCAAAGGCAAGTCACTCCACACCACAGGCACACCCCAGATTCCAGACATGGGTGATGGTGAGGCAGCTGAGGACTGCACATTTACACACAACACAAACTGGCACAAGGAACAGACAAAAATCTTTTGTTGATGTTGCTGATCTCGTTTCTCATGTAACACAGTTTTCATTCCCTAAAGCCAATGTACTAATTGCCAACTGAAAATAAGTCATCTCATCATCTTACTTGACTAAATACCAGTAGTTCTTGAGCTTCACTGGAAAACTCAAGAAGCCATGTCTGGGCAGTGAAAGCAAATAACTGTTTCTGTATCTTGCTCAGCACATTTCCTTCTAAATGAACTGCTTGAAAAGGATGAGTTCTCTAAAAACATTTTGGAATTAGGGAAAGCTAAATAAATAAATAAACCAGAGGATGTTTTGGGTCACAAGATGACTGGACTACGCTGAATTATGAGTGTCCTTTCTCGGATGAGGAGTTCAGAAGGCGGCTGAGGATTTTGTGATTGACAGATGAAATACAAATAACCATCAAGGACAGGGACTGAAAGCTGATTCCCTACGAAATTTCAAGCAGAGTCACTTAGGGCTTAGCTTTCAGAACTGTTGAGATTCAAGAATGTCAATTTTCACTCAACTTCCTTCCAATCAAATACTTTTGGGGATGGAAGTTCTGAAAATTATACCAAATTTCCAGCCCTGCCGCTGGAATGCAGCCCATTGAAAAGACCCACTGCTCAATACTCAGCATTGTCTAACAGGAGAAAACCTAAACCGGGCAGCGTTTCTTGACACTACCTTTGGGGAAAGAACTTGCCACTGTTGCAGGTGTCTCCTTATAAGTGGTTCCAGAAGGCAAGCAGATGCAGAGAGGTAACATTTGCTGGAGGGGAAGTGTCATCCCCTCCTGTCAGTGCTAAGACTTCTCACGCTCATCACAGGGTGAGAAAGAAAGAAAGGAAGAAGACAAACACTACAGTAAAACACTACATAAAGACATCACGCTGCATTTGTGCTGGATATTTATAGCCACAGAGCTGGGATGATGTCCATAAAAGTATTATTTTAGAACGATCTCTAATATTGAATTTATTCTTCTCAGATTCTGCTAAGCAGCCAAGCTGGGGTGGTCTACAGAAAAAAAACACACCGTAGCTAAAGCACTGCAGGCAAGCGCTGAACGTTCTGTAAAAACATAAACAGTTTCTTGCCTGCAAATTTCTTCTCCCTCAGATTTCTCATCTTTCACTCCTCAGTTCCCAAGATACTAGAATTTCCTCAGTTCTGTGGTTACCTAGAGTTTTCTCATGGAAACAAGCACCAAATTCATCATGAAGAAAATGAACAACAGGCAAAAATCCCCTAAAAACAGCCCTTCAGCTTATTATTCTCTTATTCTTCCTGTGCGGGCTCAGAGCCAAAGGTACTCCAGGAGATTAGTGGTAAACTCGTTAGCTGTTTGTTAGCAGAGGAAAAACCTTAAAAGAAACAGTTCTTAAAGGCATAATTTTTCCCCTGATAAAAATTAAGGAGGAGCAAAACCAAATGACCTCTTTATCTCCCTTCTTTATTAATTAATAACATAAGCAATAACCTGACAGGGTCTTTGACCCTGTGGGAATAAGGCATAAGGCTTCCGTCCCATTTGTCACACGCTTGCCATGGTTTGCGGGTGGTATGGCAGAGATGAAATCCCACACTGTGACAGAACCTCATGTCATCTGTCGTGGGCATGTGCTCTCCCAGAGCACTCTGTGGTGGACAACTGGCTGGGCAGGCGCTTGCCTGAAGTGCCTTTCTGAATACCAAAGAGGAGGATATTCCGTTTCAGTCCTTGCAACTGTTAAGGAGTTCCAGTGAAACAGGAGTTAAAGACCTGTCAGGCCAAAATGTGCTACACTCCTGCAGCTTTTGTATTACTTGCCTCTAGCTGTCTTCGCAAAGAGCGAGGGTGATACTCAGCATCCTTTTTACACAGATCTCAAAGAGATAAATAAAAATAAACTTCTATCGGGAACAGGCAAAGTGCAGGGAAGTTAAGTGAACAATCCAGCCTCTGACACCAAGGCAATGGGAGAGTCGGGGACAGAATCCAAATCAGCTGATTACGGCCCCGTGATCGCAGCACTAAGTGGACATCTTCCTGTACTTACAGCCCTGCCAATGTGCACTCCTCCAAAGAGTGACCAAACTGGTCTGGGAGCCCTTGCTGCAGGAGCTTGTGTGGATGTGCAGCTTGTGTGGCTGTTTCAGTAACAGCCTTTCCAGGGCTTTGTCCAGATGTCAGTGATCTTACTGCCTCGTGTGGTTCTGGGCTCCTCCTGGATTTTAATTTAACCTGAAGGATTTGATTCATTGTTTCACAGCAATAAACTGTTTTCCTTAAAAGGGCTAATCAAACTTTGATGAGGCCCTTGTGCAATGGAAAGATTGATGAGATACATTAAAGGTCAGGTGTGGAGCAAAACTGAAGGGCAAAAACTGCTATTGAGTTCAGCAAAATGATGACTGGATTTTCATGTGTATCTTTTTCCGCTGCTCTACCTCATACTTTAATGTACTTCTGTAACTGCCTCAGTATCCTGGAAGGAGGAAATGGTAACCTCTCCCATGCTTTGCTTACCTTCTCTTTGTTTGCCAATATCACCATGAAAGAAACATGTTTCTCAGGCTCACTGCAGCGCACCCTTACATCGGTGCTTCATCAGGCTGCGGAATCACAGCTTCCACCACAAGGTGGGCAGATTAAAGCAATCAAGACATGTTTTCTGCCTACACCATCAGTAACGAAAACCTGGAACTCATCAACCAGGCAGGCATCCAGACACGATTCAAAAGGGATTAGAGATGCATACAAATACAGTCCAGCAAAGAATCCCAGCAAACTGGCACTTGGGACATCTCCACGCTAACCCTTCCAGAGGCACCGGTGCTGCCCAGATCTACTTAACCCATCAGAAAAGCTGCAGTGCCCCAGCCCCAGCTCTGCCCCATCAGCCCTGGGTCGTACATGGGCCCACAGATGGGATGAAAGTGATGGTTTTGGTGGCAAGAGCTGGGAGATGGGCAAGGAAGAGAGGCTGTCCTGTGGCCACGCAGGAGTTACCCTCTGTGTGGGAAATGGAAGCTCTCTGCAATGGTTAGCTGACGGTGCAGACCCCAGTTCCCCAGGTGAATACTTCTGTCCTCAGCAATTCCTGCTTTCTCACTCCCAAAAATCTTCAGCAGTGAAGATGCTGCAGCCTCCCTAGGTAGCCCATTCTGAGATTTAATATCACTACTCCTGGAAAGTATTCTTAAATTTAGAATTATAAACCTCTGAAAACCATATTGAACTGTGTGCTGACCTCTGAAGGTAAAAAATGAGCTTTAATGTGGGGAAGTGCACTAGCCAGTAAGTTCCTACGGTATGGTCTTTACACTGTCCCCTGGGCCACCCAGGACGAGTGATATCAGGCTAGAACAGCAGAATGAGTGACCCTCAGACCTCCTCCAATGCAGCAGTTCTTATGCTTCCACAAAAATAAGAAGTTCACACCAGTTGCAAGCAGCAGGTCAGTTTTTCCAGCTGATCTTCTGTCTTATTATGTAAGATGCACTGTTTGATTATTGCTGTCTGCTAACCTCTGCATAAATTAGCCATTAAGGACTAGAACAGAAATTATTACTGAAAATTCAATCGGCATTTAACTGATTTTTAATTCATCATCATGTGCAGGTCAAAGTGCATTAACCTGCCTGAGCCTATGGGAAAAGATTTCATTAACAAACGCCATACAACCTAACAACAACATTACAGAAAAGGAGCAGTGGTCCAGGAGATGGGAAGGATGGAAAAAATTAAGTCTAAACTTCTCAACTTCTGCACTCAAAAACAGTGTATTTAGGATGGGACATTATCCATTATTTTATTTACAAAAGAGGTTTTATCTTCTATGTGGTTTCCTCTCTGCTCTGCTTTGGCTGATATGCTTTCCAAAGCTCTTGTTCATGAGGCACTAGTGACATAGGGGGCCAGAGCAGCTCGTCCCCTTTCCCACAGAAACAAATCACTTCTGCAGTGTTTGATGCTCACAGTCACAAGCCACCTTTGGAAAATGCTGCCAGTTGATAGGATCCAAGGCCTGAAGTTAGGGAAACTGTTGAGACACCAGTCTGTGACTGTCTGGGCCACACTCGGACAGTGCAGTATCAGGGAAGGAAATGTCTTACATCATATGAATATCACGGATGGATCCACTCCAAAATGAAAGTAATGCCTTAGGGGAAAAACATGCCAACAAATGGGTTTCAAGCACCTGAAACTACAAGAGGCTCACAGAAAACCCACATTAATTCAGCACTGACTCCGGTCCTGTAACACAGTACCCAGTCTGTCACGTCACGCAGGATTCGAAGGCAGGATTCAGGAATCTGTGATAGCTCATTGACAAGCTGTGCCAATCTCAACCTCACATCAGAGCAAACCCCACAAACATCTTAGCACACTGCACACGCTCTCATGCTGATGCTGCCACTGTCCCCAAAACCAGGACTCAGCAAGAGCTAGTCAGAGAAAAAAAAATCAGAATGTAGAAAAATTGTAAGGCTGCCCGCAACCAGCAGCACCTATAAAAAGGCCCCTTTCACATCCCCTCCAGCCTCACTCTCTCCACACAGCTATAGCTGTATGTATGTGTCTGTATCCAACAAGAAGGTAAAGAAAAGATGGAGCCAGACTCTTCCAAGAGGTGCACAGTGAAAGGCAACAGACACAAACCAAAAGATGGGGAATTTCGGTCAGACAGAGTTTTTTCACGAGGATGGTCCAACACTAAACGGTATCAGAGAGGCTGTAGGACTTCCATTTCCGTTAATTTACCTGAACCTAGTCCTGAGGAACCTGCTCTAAATTGGTCCTGCTTTGAGCAGCAGATCGGACTAGGTAACATCCACAGGTCACATCCACCCTAAATTATTCAATGATTTTTCCTGAGTATATTTGGGACCATAACATAGGGCCCTCGTAAATATTAAAACATGTTTCTAATACTTAAGCTGACCCTCTGCACTGATCAAGAATGGCGGCAGACTGATGGTGCTCAGCCAAGAGGGGTAACAGGAGCACTCATCAAACACCCACTACGGCCAGCGTCTGCACTGGGGAGCTTCAGACTCATGGAGACCTCCTCCAGCACACTCCAGGAGCACTTCATCCACCACGGCCTCCATGTGTTCAGAGAGATACTGCACAGATCCTGCTGTGCTTGACAGACCAGGACCCCGTGACCAGGACAACTGGTTCCACAGTGAAACCTTCTAGACCGTGATGCACCAGAAGAAAGATTACTGGGGAGAAAAACCAGAAGAAAAATTCCTATAGGGTCTCAAACTGCATCTCATTCTATGTGAAGGGCTAAGGCTTCAACTAGGAGGACACTTTTAACGCACTCAGTCTTAGCGAGCACTGTGAGAGACTGGGAGTATTTACATGTACTGGAATAGTTATGATCTGATGATTTAAAGTGATATCTATTGATGCCCAGAGGTATTTGGGGGCCCTTACCTTCTTCTCTGCCTGTCTGTTTTCATGTAGTTGTTTTGCCAACTACTGACAATCTGTTTAGAAATACCAAGGAACTGAAATCTGGAGGTGTATCAGCGTGTGAGCGTCCACTCCAAAACCTCTGTGAAAATAACCTTCAGGGATGGCAACTGGCCAGAGATGCAGTTTGAAGCCAGCTAAGATAAGAATAAATATTCATGGCAGCTATTTGGGATTTAATGCCATTCTGCTAATGCAGATAAAAATTCAGATTTCCTTGGCTTCTACAGACTAAACCCAGTTTAGAAGAAGAGAAATCCATACCATACCATTCCTATAATACTGCCACTGCTGGTAGCAGTTTAGCGGGAGGTGGAACAGGGTTGTTATCCTAATTTTTAAAGACCAAGAAGAAATCTCTGTAATTCAACCGTTTGCATCAGAAAGCAGATGCAGAAAGTCCCAAAGGACTCTGAATCACCGCTGCCTCATGGCAGAGGGATGGGTCTGCCTGCACCGTTCCGTGCGGCACCGTGCTGTTCTTCACGCACAGGTCTGTGTTTCATTAGAAGATGAAGCACCTCTCGCTTATTTTGATATCTTTGCAATGAAGAAGATGATGCAAAGCTAAGATTTCACCCCTGTTGCTCGCACCCACTGTGCAGCCTTCTCTGTGTTTATTGGTCTAAACACCCAGGCTCACAGTTAGCGTAACCGCCTCGGCTGCGATGATTACCTCCACCAGACTCAGTTTTCACAAAAGAAACAGAGTTGAGTTAGACTTAACCACGCCATGGCAGCTGTTACCCAGTTACAGCAGCAGATCTACATAACCACCCAACTAGGCTAAAGCAGGGCTTTCCTCTCCAACGACCGAGAAGAGATAGTTACATCTTGTCTCCACCTTGAATTCTAGTCACAACAGAGGCAGAAGGGACCTCAGAAGAAGTTATTCAAAGGGAAGCAGAATGTAAGAAAATTATTTCCCTTTTGCCGCACATTCACAAACGAATGGATAACTGTTGTGACCATCGCTTCTGTAAAAGCTTTAGAAAGGAGGGCAACAGCTCCTGAACAACTCCAGCTATCCCACTTGTGGCTGGCCAAAAAGGGGCAAGAGGAAAGGAACAGGAAGAGGAAGCGGGGCCAGACAGCAGAGATGGGCCAGCCTCTTTCCCACAATCTTTTGGTGGCCTTACGCAAATCCTTTCCCCTACTCTTTGCTGTACATCCTAGCGATGTTAGGTTGAGCAGGCTTCTGGCGGCACCTCCAAAGCACAAGGCTCAGCCACCAGTATACAGGTTTGAGGCATCAAAGCACTCTGAAACTCAAAGCGTTCGGCGCTCTTGGACATCAAACATAAATTTAAAAAGGCAAATGGAAATAAATATAAACAGAATCAGCACATTTATAACCCCTCATGACGAAGCCACCTTCAACATAAGAGCTATTGGAACAGCCCTACGGCCTCTCGATCTTTTCAACCACAGCCCGGAGATCACAGCACTCAATACATTCATTGTCTCAGTTCAGATATATTTATCCTAAGCTGAGTTTTTGCATGATCCTGACAATTCCCACTCAAATGAGAAATATTTGAGGACATAGAGACCACAAGTGTCATCTGTGTGAAGAAAACTATTCATAAGTGGGGGTACAATTGTTTGTTAAAGCAGTTACTTCTTAAAAAAAAACAAAAAAAGATGGTATGTGTTCCAGCAGTCAGTAAGTCGTCTCTGCAGGGATCTCCTTCAGTGTTAGCGACTTCGCTGGAACAAAGTTTTTACATGATCTCAGCGCTCTTCCTTCAACAGAGTGAGCCCGAGTCTGCCAAAAGAGAAAACCTAAACGCTGCTCTGAAGAAACAAGGGCAAAGGGGACCTCTGCACCTCGCCCAAGGGGAAGGGGCTAATTCAACCTTCTGTCTTGTTTCAGCAGAAGGTCACAGCGTTCATCTCCACTTCTAACATTCTGTTCACCATTACCAATCTCTTAAACCACTTGGCCAGCCTGACGGCGGGAGCTTAAGCTAAGGCGTCAGGAACCCAGGAATGGTTAGCCAGGCAGCTGGATAACGTCACTGGCAACGCCAGGCGGTTTAGGCCGCGATTGGCTTCCCAGGGAGCCCATTCCAGTTATTCTCTTCCTGTGAGTCTGGAAGTGACTCATGCAAAGGCAGTCAAGACCATCCCACTGAGATTTCAGCTTAAAAAATAACAACAAGGCAAAAGTTGGGAAATGTTTAATCTGTGAAAAGCAACTGGTCTTAAGATCTTGGACGGGGAAATCATTACATCTGCACGGGGATGAACAGCGCTTGGCCCAGAGGGCAGGCAGCCTGGCTCCCCGGCGGCTCACCATGAGGAGCTGCACACCCCTGTGCTGGCACTCTCCTTCCCTGCACCCTGCCAGCTCCCCGTGCCAAGAAGCTGCCCGAACCAGCCAGCCGCAGCGCCCTGGT
>NW_010390786.1:599-3635 GCF_000710305.1 Buceros rhinoceros silvestris | reverse complement strand
GCCTGGAGGTCTCTGCTCCTCTCCAGAGGGGTTTGAGCCCAGCGGTTACACCCGAAACAAACACCGTGGGTCACAGTGTTGGGGCTGCGGAGCTTGTGGCGAGGAGCAGCCCTGTTTGCACGCCTCTGTTTGAGCTTCACCACACAGAAACTGCCATTCCTGGGCTCGTTTGACACGCAACCGTGTCTTGCCGCAGTATAAAGTTTTCAGTCAGCGCTGGAAACGCGCAGCTGACCAGTCCTACAGCGGGGGGCGCCTCAGCGAGAGCTGGTGGGTGTCACTCAGCTGGTTGATGTCACACACCAGGGTGTCGCTGTGCGGCTGCCCTTGCTCTTTGGAGGGTGATTTGGGAGGTTCTGCAGCACAGAGCTCGTCCCGGCGGTCACAACGTCCCCGAGCTTAACATCTGCTCTTGAACGTTCTGTCCCCTCAGAGCTTTGATCAGAGGCTTCCTCCAGAGGAGAGGTTCTCTCCCCGTGACCTCATTAAGAAGATAAAGGAGCAGAAGGAAGAGCTGGGCCTGATCATCGACCTGACGTACACAACTCGCTACTACGGGCCAGAGGTCGGTCTTGGTCTTGCTGTCGGGGAAGTAAAGCTCAGTGTGAGTCCTGGTATTGCTGGTGAAGTAGAAGGTGTCTCTTGCAAGAAGACAACTTGAGACAGCGTCGGATCCTCTGGCAGGGGGGTGGGGTGATGCGTTGCGGCCCATCAGGGTGGGATCTTCATCCTTGATCACGTACAGGCCTGGGGGCTTCAATCTCCATCAACCAGCATGAGTTTGGGGATACCCTGAAGCTGATTTTCATGGCTCTCCTGAGGGAGGAGCTGATTACAGCCGGCTCTGGGGTGTGGGGATGATTGCTCGGGACGTTCCAGCCTCTGCCTGTGCCTCACCTTCTCCAGAGAGGAAAGAGCAAAGGCGCGAGAAATGAAAATACCCACAGGCTGCCCTGGGGTTTGGTGGTGTGTCAGGGGAGTGGAGCAGAAGGTTCCTTCCCTAAAACCGTGTTGCTGCTCTTTTGGGCTTGGCTGAAAGGCTCAACTGCTTCTGGCTGTGGTGCTTGGATTGGTAAGAGTCCTGGTGCTTTTTCTGGAGATTATTGACTCTCTCCCTGTAGGAGCTGCCAGCCACCCTCTGCTACTCAAAGATCTTGACGATGGGCCACGAAATACCGGACAAACACACCATCTTCCAGTTCAAACGCGTCGTGGAGAAGTTTCTGAGAGACAACAGAGACAACGGTGAGCGCGGCTTTCCCTGGCCCTGCTGCTCGCTGCAGGCTCGGGGGGGGTGAGATGGGGCCGTGCAGAGCAGCGCCCGGAGTCAGGGGGGCCTGTGAGCTGAACCAGCGGCACTAATGAGGCAAAATACGGTGAACCAGTGGCACTAATGAGGCACAAATACGGTGGTACCGTTGCATGGTGGTTTCTGTGTGTTCAGAGCCGTGGTGCTCTTGGAGGGTGGGTGCAAACGGGCTCGTTGTGGTGGGATTTTGGAGAGAGCCCTTAAACCTAATGGGCTTGTCACACGTTGCAGATAAGCTCATCGGAGTCCACTGCACCCACGGCCTGAACAGGACCGGCTACCTGGTCTGCAGGTGAGTTGTCCCTCGCCAGAGGAGCTCCATGGTGGCACTGCCAGCTTGGCGGTGCTCCAGGAGGGGTGGTGTCACTCCAGTAAAACCAGAGCCTGCAGGATCCCAGACGAGAGGGCATTTACAGCTTTTCAGCTTTTTTCCCCCCGTGTCAGCAGACCGGGTGCTGATCTCCCAGAGGAGCTCTGGAAGCTCCCCGGTTCCTCTGTCTCTGTGAATCATCGCTACCCTGTCGGTGTTTCGCTAATTAACTGGTGCTTTCTTGCTGCTCTGTGCAGGTACCTGATCGATGTCGAGGGCATGGAGCCGGACGCTGCCATAGAGTGTACGTATGCGTGCAGATTGTTTGTCCCCTGCGCGCAGTCCCCTCGCGTGACCTGGCGGGGAGGTGTTGGCTGGGGGGGCTGAAGCCCTCCTGAAGGGTTCGAGTGCTCTGCAGCCCCAGGACGACTCGTACCGCGCGGCGTCGTGACTCAGACCTGTCTCCCCGCAGTGTTCAACAGGGCTCGAGGGCACCCGATAGAGAGACCCAGCTACATCCAGGCCCTGCAGAGGAGATCTGTGGAGCCGTGAGTCCTGTGCGCCGAGCGGGCGCCCGTGCCCAGGGAGAGCTCGGGGAGGGGAGGTGGAGCAGGCCGGGGGGCGGGAGGAAGGCGGGCTGCTGGGCGGCCTGGGTGTGCGGATCCCCCCAGACCCGTGTCCGCCCTTTCTGGGGAGCAGCGGCGCGAAGGGGCGGCGGTTTGAAGCACAGAGGAAGGGTGATCACTCGTGATGGCAGACAGGACATAGAGATTCTTTTCAAGGAACCGCGGACTCAACTGGGGCTTGGGTCCCCTCAGAGAAAAAGCCGATGCTACCCCAGACACCACACGTCATCTGCATCGCTCGAACCATCCCCCCTTCATGGTGCCCAGGTGGGTTTGTGCTTCCTGCCTCTGCGGATGGAACAAAACGATCTGCTCGCTCAGGTGTAAGAAACTTAAACCTGGATTTTGGAGCCTTTGACAGCTCTGCTCTGGTGGGGAGAAACCTCCCTGCAGCTTGTCTAGACCCTGCATGTCGACGCTGACAGGTGAGGCGGCTTGTCCCTGAGCGCGAAGTGGTGACATGACTCTCCCTCTGTTCACAGGCTGCTCCCGTCTCAGCAGAGCCTGCTGGGGGACAGCGAGTGCAGGTAAAGGCCTCCTCTGGTGCCGAGGGACGCGGTTTGGGGGGACTTGGCAGTGCTGGGGGAGCGGTTGGATTCTCTGGACCTGGGGCACACGTCCTAGATGACCTCTGGCAGCTCCAAAACCATCTCAGGAGCAGACACGTGTTGGCCAGTGGCCGCTTCTGCCAGTGCAGCAACTCGTTCAGCCTCACTCTTCAGAGGCTGAACGGTTCCCAGTCCCCCTGGACTGGGGGCACTGGGGAGGCCACACCTCGAGCGCTGGGTCCA
>NW_010390786.1:0-391 GCF_000710305.1 Buceros rhinoceros silvestris | reverse complement strand
TTTGGAGCGAGGGGTGTTCGGTCTCTTCTTTCAAGTAACAAGCAACAGGGCAAGAGGAAATGGCCTCAAATTGCACCAGAGGAGGTTGAGGTTCACTCTGAGGAACATTTTCTTCCCCGTTGGGGTTGTGCAGGCGTGTCACAGGCTGCCCAGGGCAGTGGTGGAGTCCCCATCCCCGGAGGGGTTTCCCAGCCGTGTGGAGGTGCTGCTGGGGGACAGGGGGGACCTGGCAGTGCTGGGGGCACTGGAGGAGCTCCAGGGTCTCTTCCAACGCAGACAGTTCTGTGAGAATCCCTTGCGCGGGCCACACCCTGCCACTCGGCCAACGTCCCTCCGGCGTGTTGCATCGTTCAGGCTGAAGCGGGAGGAACCGGGTGACCCCAGAGGGGCT
>NW_010390785.1:10739-12583 GCF_000710305.1 Buceros rhinoceros silvestris | reverse complement strand
TCCCTGCAAGCTCCGGGCGAGCAGCCGCGGTATCTGCACTGCCACAGTGCAGAAGTCCTTACAGGACTGGTCACCTGGCTTGAACATCCCCTGGATATCTCATGCTACTTGCACTTTGAAAGCACGACAGCTCAAATTGTCAAAAGCAGCTGAATTTTTAGATGCAAAATTTCTTTGCATGTCAGCACAGGAAACAAATCCACCAGCAGAAAGGTTGTGTGGTCAGGGAAACCGATCCACAACATCACACAAGGCAACAAGCGGACCAGAACCGCTCCTTGTGTGCACCTTGTTCCACAGCCAGGTGCTCTTTTCAAATACACATATTTTTTCCACAAAGAGTTCATGTGTTATTTTGCAATCCAAGAAAACAGACGTTTGTTAGTCTCCCCACAACTGTTTTCTCTCTCTCTCTGCCCTGAACTTTCCAGCAGCAAAGTTGCAGGCTGCAGCTGTCTCATTCTCCAGCCTTGCAGCAACTGGGCAAGGATAGTGCCTGTGACCCTGCTGTGGGTGTAGGCCCTCATTGTCTTGCTCTTTTGAGAGACTGGGCCCAGCCTTAAAACCTCCACCACCGCAGCAAAACATCAAGGCAACCATTTCCCAGCTTCCTCCCTGCCTGCTTTTTGCTCTACAATTCCCTTCTGCAAAAGCTGGAGCAGACAGACTTGCAGCCTGACCGAAGATGCCCAGCTGTGCAACTCTGTCTGAGCAGAAGTATGAGGGGTTTAAGGATTCTGTGTTTAAAAATATCTGTCTATATCTGCAACCCTGCACTGACAGCCTCAGTTTCCTCCCTGGGGAGCACTGACTGGGATTGGGTTGGAGTTCTGCCAGGCATCCTCCTGGCACGCACCTTCCTCCTCCGCAACAGGACCAGCCTCTCCTGCTTTCATCAATTCCTTCTCCTTCCCTAAGTACATGCCTCTCCTTTTTCCTCACCCAAACTTCCTTGTTTCTCAAATCCATACTCAGACACCTCTGCCAACCGCTTATCCCATTTGCCGCTCTACTCCCCCCCCTTCAGAGCAGGCTTTAACATAGTCCCTTTGTTCTTTGCCATCCTCACACACCCTTTCACAAGCCAGGCAGAGTTCTTAAAATTGATCATGTCATGCCACTCTGCCTACTCACCGCCAGGCACAAACACCCCTCCCACATCTCCTCAGAAAAGGGCTTGGAAAGCTGGACACACAACTGCCACCGTTTTGACCACGTCCCTTCCCCTCTTCTGCTCACAAATCCTTCCGCTGCAGTACTGCTTCAGATCCTTGATGCTCTCCTACCTCTCTGAGGTGATTCCTGCCTGCCTCAGGCTGTCTGCTCTCAGATGGAAGGCAGTAGCTTCTGTCTTGGCCAAACCTGCGATGGGAAATGCTTGAGGAAAACACGCTGGTGGGATGGAGGCCAGAAAGGACCAGGGACAAACTTCTTGTTAGGTAAATCTTTAACCTGATTCTAGGATTTGAAGGATCCAAGACGTATTGAGCAATTCTGTCCTATACTTTCTTTACCAATTAAGTCCTTCAGCAGGGTTACCTGAACTGTTTAGTCATAACTTCTCTTACCAGAGCACTACAGAGAGCAGAATAAAGGAAGAATTTCAGCTCCCATGAAGTACAGAGGTATTTCTAATGGAACCCCTACCCGTATCATTCCCAGCAACCCCATTCAGGCATTGTTGGTTTATTATCAACCAAATGGTGGTACAAGAAAAGAGCTTTTCTCCTTTCCCTTCAGGCAGAGTACGACTCTGGTTTGGTGCGCTTACATGGAGGGCTCGCATGGATTTCTCTTGCCTCTCTGAGGAAGGAGGAGAAAGCCACACATGAATATGCATTGAA
>NW_010390785.1:9078-10637 GCF_000710305.1 Buceros rhinoceros silvestris | reverse complement strand
TGTCATTTTATGTAAATACACCTGGGAAAGTAAAGCAAATTCTATTATGTCTACACAAGCCACTCACCACCAGCAGCAGCTTTTCACTATGAAGTTGTTAGCCAGGACAAGTGACAAGAGTCAACAATAGGGAAAAAACACCCACGTTATTCCAGAAACAAAACCGGGCTGAACCCCTGCATTGCTAAATCTAAGATTTAATTTAACAAACCCGGCCAAGATCTCCTTTGCTTCCTTGCTGGGTGCCAGCTCCTCCCGAGGCATCTCAGGTGTCGGAAGCACTCAAAGCTCCTTTCATCTGTAGCAACACCGACAATTTTCAAATGCTGCCAGGCAGCGCCTGTTGCTGATGCCACTATTGGGTAACCTCATCCATCAGGACATTCATAGTCTATTCTTACACAAGCAAGAAGCCGAAAGAAAAACAAACAACCCACCTACCAGGACAAACTAATCCAGGAGAGGCAGGAAAAGCTACTGTCAGCAGCACGGAGGTGAAGGAGTGTTCTTCTGACAAATTTCAGCCCTGCTAAACAACTGAGATTTAAAATTGGATTGTGTATGACAAGTGTCGGCAGTGGCCACGAGGAGTCAGGACAGCCATTGGAAAAGCCAAGGAGGCTGTTCACAGCGACGGCTGAGAGAGCACCTCATCTGACAGCGCTTCCATCAAAGAGAAGTGACTTACTGCGCCCTGGTCCAAGATTAGACACACCCCAGAATTCTTCCAACAAGCAGAACGCCCGAGACCTCACATTCTCGCTGCCTCCAACAAGGGTTTACTGAGAGGCTGATCAGAGGTTTATTCAGGGAAGCATTTGTGATACCAGTTTCATAGTATTTGATTTTTAGTTTTTATTATACAAAATTTTGAGCACTTAAAAATCTACCAAAGATCTGGGTTTGGCAAAAATTAAGTCACATTGTCTACATGAATATTTTTCTGTGAAATATATTTTTCTGTCATCTGAAATGAGAAACCCGACTGGTTCGTATATTTCACCTGCCCTTCCACGTGATCTTGCAGTACCCACCTCACCTTTCTGAGGTCTGACTGCTCATCATTTCCAGCAAGTATCAAACTGATCATGGGGACACTTCCTTTGAAAATTATATAAGAATTCCCTAGGCGTGTTTCCAGTGGGATCTGATATGTTGATTTAAATTAAACCCATGTTCAGACCTATCTAAACTCACACAAACTATGTCGTAGCAGCTTCAGAGGGGCTCCATTCAGATGAGAGCACCCACCCTAACCTAAATGCAACTCAGTTCTGCTGCCTTCACAGGTTGTATCTGCCAGCGACGCCGATGCCTAAATTCCAGTCACAAAACAACATGAAACTGTTCTACCTGATCTCATAATGAAGGAAATGGACAACACCATGGACAGTCACAAGAAAGAGGGTTTTTGGTGGTAGTAATTTGTTTAGTGACTACGTTAGGTTTGGTTCCACGTCTAAGATACCAAGAAAAGCCAACCTCCCCTACAAGGCTTACACGTGAAACAGCCTCTACCACAACTTCATTGCACAGCTTAAAATCACGTGCTCTAACAC
>NW_010390785.1:5891-8985 GCF_000710305.1 Buceros rhinoceros silvestris | reverse complement strand
CGCTCTTCGGAAAACACGGTTGCCCCATTCAGCACAAACAGTTTCTTCAGAGAAAACAATTCTCTGCTGATAGATTTTTGACAGATGAGTGAGGTGCCTAAAATCCGACTGCTGGTTTGGAAACGGATTTAATCTCTCAAAGCAGGAAGGCTCTGAATTGCTTAGTACAAACAGAGGCGTTTATGGTTTTCCCCCATTTTGTGGATAACATAGACCCAACACATTGCTGAGACAAAATTCACCCCGTTTCCGGTTTTATCATCAAAACTGAGACAAGAAAAATCTCTCAGTGGTTCCAAACCCAGTGGCCCAGGGTTTAGAACAAGCTCTTCCAAGCCATGGTGAAGCTACTGGGATGCCAGAAGGAGCAGTTACGCTTCTGCCTCCCAAGGCAGAGCCTCCGTGTTGGCAGAGCCACAGTACGATATTCACAAGCTCATTTTTCAGCCCTGAGGAGCAATGCTTTCTGTCTCCATAAACTTCATTAATCATCACACAGAGTGGCTCCCTGAAAATCCTGCTTGATGCCTTTAGAGACCATAAACCGGTATCAATTCCTTTCCCAAGTTGTTTTTTGGGGCTTTTGGTGGTTTATTGTTTGTTTATAAGAGAGTACAGCCAGCCTGTTCAGCTACTCGAGCACAGCGCAGCTGCCCAGCCTGACACGCAGAGTTAGCGGCATCCACTCACACCTCAGAGCACCGGCAAATATCCTCATCTTGGGTCTGTTATCCGCCCTTTGGTCTTCAAACCTCACATTAAACAGCAGTGCAAGCCTCCCAGACTTGAAAAAGAGTGAGAATGCAGTGAAAAATTAATTGCTGGATTTGACCCCTTCCTATCATTCAAAAGTCACTCTAGTTTCCTGAGTTTACCACGCTACCAGAAAATGGGATACTCAACAAGACCAAACATTATTTGATGGGTTTTTTTGTGCAGGAGGCTTCTTAGAAGAACCATCCCAATCCAAATTTTAGTGACAACAACAGAAGCACCCCCACTACTTCCCTCTGCTTCGGGTCTGATCCTCAGTCTGCAGTTCTCTCCTGCGGAGAAGCAGGCTCAGGATAAAGCTCTCCACAGCTCTATTTATTCAGCTTGTGCCATGACAGCTTGAGAAAAAATTCTCAGTTACGCCTCCAGTGAGGAAACAAACTGAAAATAAACAGTTCACCAGAGCACCAAAGTGAAAGATGAGATAAAAGCCAGAATTTTACACCTCTAGTTCATCTTCCCAAAACCACAAAGGCGCTAATATTTTCTAGCTCAGCAGAAGTGCTTCCCATAAAAACCAGTAAAAGCATCAGCATCAACATTCAGGGGAACAGAGCTGGGTCTGCACTGGGTTGTTTAGAAAAATCCCATCTTAAAATCCAAAAGAAGTGTTGACAGCTTGGGTCACTAGAAGCTTGAAGGCCATTTATGGGAAAGAAAAAAAAAAAACCAACAAAAACATACCCGAACTCCACAGCTTCAGTATCTAAATGCACTGGGAGAGCAGCTGGGGCCAACTTGTCAAGAGAGGGAATGCAATTCCCAATGACTCCACTCATTCCTCTGTTCCTTTCTGAACGCATCCAGTGCAGGGTGCATCAAATGATCTGAGCCAAGCTCCAGGAAAGCTCAGCACTCGTGGTGGCCTTATTTCTCTAGCTAAAGTGTTTGCAGTTCTGCTGAACATAGAATTTCAAAGCCAGGCTGAGTTCAGCCTTGCCATTACTCTCAGTGGGCTTTCATTTTGTCTTTTATTGAGCGCTAATAGTTTCCTCTCCTCCTTGTGCACAAACATGTTTATGACCAGTCAAGCACCAGAGACAAGTCTGACCTTGTCATGAATCAGGTGCCAGGAGCAGATGGAGAAGGGTTAGGAAGCACACTATAGCCATTCTTGAGTTACACCTATGGTACACGGTCTAGTCAAGAGATGCTTGACCTCACAGCACCAAAGACTGCAACAACAGCAACAACAAAAGGGGGGCAGAGGGGAGGGAACGTGAGCTGTTGTAGGTCCCGTGGAACAAGGACACACAGACTCTACAGCTCTCTGTGGCAAGGATTGGTGAATCTGCATCGGGTTTCTGTCAACGTCGAAACGTTCCTATGAATCTGATTCTTATTTCCTATATATTGTTCCTGTTGCAATATGGAAAAATGCTGTAGGACTGAATTCAACCTTTGTTACAAATTCCACTGGAATTATATCAAAAGTCATTACTGAGCTCTACAGACGACCGCTTGAACTTAACATTTCCATTGTGGGCTAAATTTATACACCGTATTTAGTCTCCAGACCACATTCCTCTCCCCACATTCATTCCCATCTGTCATATCATCTCTGTACTTGACCTTAAATATTGTTGTATTTTTGGAATACAATGTTTCTGTGGCTTTTTCTTCAGGCCACAGCTTGAAAATGTACTTTTTGTGGTCTCTAGACCAACATGAGGCAGAACAGGCAGCATGCCATGCTCCCGGGAGCAAGACAAGCCAAGAGGTTCCATGAAGTCAACAGAAGCCACATGTGGCCATTCACCTACAGCTTTGAAAGAGTTTATCTTAGCCATTATTGGGTTCAAAATGACACAACTGGCTTATTTTTGTGGTAGATGAGCTTCTAGCCACAAAAAGTGCAAAGCAAGAGTATGACGAGAGCTGCTTGAGCAGCGTCTGTTCAGACCCCATCATCCAACCCCTCCACTGTCATTGTGATCTTCCATTCTTCATAAAACCTCTTACGATTCAGGTTGCCTGGCCCAGGGTCTCGTGTATTTTCCACTAACTTAGTATAATACTTAAAGATGTTTGCTTGACTTTTGGCCTCGATACTGTTTTGTTTCATTGCAGTTTTGAGGAGAACATCAGATTTCTTTTTCTAGGGAAAAAACCAAAGAGAAATGATTCTCTTTGACATCTGTTCTTTTGACTTCCAGCTAATTAGAAAAGCTGTACTGCCGGGTGTTATTTGTTTGCTGTTGTTTTTCTTAAATACTTTCCATTATTTCCCATAAAATCATCTTAGGCTAAAATATCATTACAGCACCACAGAATCTGCCTGTTGCTACAAAAATGGCATTCGCTGCTTGTAGGGCAAGCT
>NW_010390785.1:0-5798 GCF_000710305.1 Buceros rhinoceros silvestris | reverse complement strand
AGCTCAACAGTCAGCAAGACCTTCTTGCTATCTTAGGACAGACCCTCACTGGTACTAAGAGCACTGGGTTAGGGGATGCCAACAGTGGAAAGGAAATGAAAATAAGTGAAAATGAGCTTCTAACTAGATTTGTCTAAAATAGGCAATTTAACAACAGGCTTGATTAAAAGAATTAATTCTCGTTTTGCTCTATCAAAAAAAAGAAATTGATTGTTTCATGTGTATGTTGGCACGTTTTGTTCATCACTGCCAGTCTGCAGCTCCCCGTGCCTGCTGTGTTCACCACGAAGAGGGCTGCTCCTTCCACATTTGCCAACATCTTGCTTTCATGCCTAAAGAGGAGAGCTCTTCAAAGTGACGATTCCTTCTTACATTCACGTTACATACATCACTGCTGACTGACAGACAGACACTGAGTCTAGCGGTCGTTCCTCTTATCTCTCTTTCTGATTGACTTATACCCAGCTAAGTCACTTAGATGATTTTCTTACAACTGTAAAACACAGCGAGGGCCTAAAATCCAAAACTTACTTTTATTGTCTGTCCTTTATAGTTGAGTTTTGGAGAGAGAAAATAAAAGGCAGCAAATTCAGTGGAGCCACAAAGGAAAGAGAGGCACAGATTACATCACTGGCTGATTGCATCTTCCCCAAACCAGACTATGTTCTATTGAGTTTGATGTGCCAGGACCAGAAATTGGGAAAGATATCAAGACAAATATTTTAAAAAGCAAGTACACATTGTTGCTCAGAGATAGGATTGTTTAAAATACGAGCAGTTATGCAAATAGGAAACATATTGCCTGAAGCACATGACATGCAATGCACAGTAACCAGCAAAGTCAAATGGGGCAGCTGGATCGTGCTTGGAGCTTCTGAGCCGAGCTCCTTTGGCATCAGGCAGCCATGGTGGACTAAAGGGTTGGCCCAGATGTGAGTGCAGATAGAGTGTGACTATTCTTAGTCAGTACTGGAAACATAGGATGCCCGGTAAAAGTGCTAGTCTACATTTGCAGTTCCTTTCTTGCCTTCCCCACCCCAACCCCCACCCCCTTTAACTACGCTTTCTTCTCTCTCTTCCCCCAAAAAGTTCTCTCTACTCCACTCTCTACCTTTCCCTGGGCTTTGGCACTCACTGGTTTGTGTCAGTGATACACACACACACACCCCCCACCCAGTAAACACAGATCCTGGAGGCTCTGTAAATGACAGAAGGTGTCAGGGATTGTGGGATGAATGGGAGGAAACTGGGAACATACAGATCAGACGAAGTTTCCTCACTCATCAGGCAGCTGAGATGAGCAATAAATGAATGCACCCAGCCATGAAACTAAATAGCAGTGGTTGGTTCAAAGGAGACTTGGATCCATGCTTGTGGAAGAAACCAGAAGCCGCAGCAGCCACCAACTGAACTTGTTAGTTCACAGTGGTGATGGATTGGTCGATTAGATTTTCTTCAGGGTTAATAAGGGCAGGCCTCAAAGGGTCAATAAGCTTCTCTCATCTTGTATACATTCTCCTGGTATGTAAACTAACAGCATTAGACAGTCAAAGCAACACAGAAGAAAAAAAAAACAACCCAAAACCCTGTGATGAGGCTCATTGGTTCCTCAATAGTGTCTTTCTCTTATCACGAGTTGGATGTTGAGCTGTGGCTTCTGCAGCAAAGCCTGAAGGTAAAACACTGAGGGGCAAAGCATTTTGACTTGACCTAAGCACATTTGGGTGGTATAATGACGAAAGACAAGAAGCAAAAGTTAAAGTGAAAAGTAAGGAGGCAACTGGGAAATATAAAAGCCGAAGGTCTTCACCTTTCTCCCTTCTTTTCTGCGTAATAAAAAAAAAAAAAGTCGAAGAACATGACACCATTCAAAAGAAACACATCTCGCGGTGCGTAGACAGAATCAATTTATTTTACTGCAGTCTGGCCTGACTGTAAAAGGACAGAGTGTGAAATCAAAGCAGAGCTGCAGCAGAAGATTCGAGAGAGAGAGCAGAAAGACGGAACATGCAGAAATCAGTCATCTAAGGGTGATCAAACACCCCAAAATTCAGACCTCGAGGAACACATAGCTCCTGGGAAGCAGATCAGTAATACCTGTGAAGAAGAGGAAGTCTATCTGCCTTCAGATGGGTGAACACCAGCAAAAGGCCTCTGGTGAAAGAACAGGTAGAAGAGAAGGGCTGGAATTTCCCTGTTGTACAAGGGAGTAGCAGGTGGTAGAAACCAGTCAGATGCTCAGATGATGGAAAACTAGACTCCAGGCTGGTTTTCAGGGAGAGGGGCACTGTATATGGGTCTTCAGTGGCAGAGTTGGTCCCTACATTGAAGATCGAAGCCCCATCAATGCAAACAAAGCTTTTGCAACAGAAGCCAGCAGCAAGCCTGTGTGACACAAATGGACTAAACCACTTTCATGGCTCACAGAAGGGTGAAACCAGAAGGGTCTTCAGAGGCCCATCCCCAGCTCTGGTCTGCCCAGAGCCGGTGTTCATCTAACCTGTGTGTAAAAGACGCCAGAGAAGAGGTTTCTTAGATCTTCCTCTGTTAGCTGGACATAGCTCATATTGGGAAGGTTTTTCAGACAGTGTGAATCTTGCACTTAAAGTCAAAGTGCAATAAAACTTTACATTCAACGAAGCCTAAAATTGTACAACTATAACCCAGCTGCCCAATCAGCTGTATCTAAAACACTTTGCACAGTAACAGGAAGCTCTTTAAGTCTTT
Organism: Buceros rhinoceros silvestris; assembly: GCF_000710305.1. Taxonomy (NCBI): domain Eukaryota; kingdom Metazoa; phylum Chordata; class Aves; order Bucerotiformes; family Bucerotidae; genus Buceros; species Buceros rhinoceros. Next base: position 3,071 of record NW_010390785.1, on the reverse strand, counting down.
AAAAAATGCTCTGTTCAAAGTAACTGGATTCAGTAACCACACTTCAACAGTGGAGTCCAGTTGTCTGTAACAAGGAACGTGTTCCTGAAAATGAGATTCTTATTGTTTCTTCATGTTGAAGAGTTACTCAACCAAAACTAATTAGTTCTAGAATGGAAAAGTTGGGAGTTTGGCACAGGCGCTGGAAAAAGCCCTGTTGTAGATCAGCCCTCCTTGATGGGAGGATGGGTTTGGAGGTGATGATGATCTGGGTTTGGAGTCTCTGGAACCCATCTGGGTGCTGCTGCCCCCTTACCTTTGCACTCTCGGTTCATACAAGCAGAGCAGCATAATTGCAGTTCGTTTTAAAAAGGCAGGCAGCAAGGACAGAAGTAACGGCTGTGTTGAACCAGTTTCGTACACAGACCACATTATGACTCCAAAGCAATCTTAGAAGAAGAGACTATTTTTGTCTAAGTGTTATGTAGTGCTGCTCACATTTTCATATACCTTCCTTTAACTGAGTTGAGGAAATGAAGTAAAGAGATGTAAACCTAACTGGGTAGGGGGCAGAGAGATCCCCAGATAGACCAAACTTGAAATTGATGTTTGGAGGGTTGAAATGCCCTCAGGGACACTCCCATTCCCCTCCGTTAACCACAGATAGTGCCCAACTGGAATTGTTTTGATTGGACTGCTGAGTGCAGGCATATGAAGCCCCATCCTAATTGGCTGAAGAGAGGGAAAAAAAATTAAAAATCAAGAAATAAACTGCAAATTGACTTAGTGGCAAAATTTCATGGAAAGCCCGTCAAGAAGGTGATCAGATTGTTTGCTGTGTAGTCCCAGCAAGGCAGAGATGCAGAAGAGCTTCTGCTAGTCTGCCTGCAAAACTCATCAGGAGAACCGCAAGGAGACAGTTTATAAATGGCAAATCCTGCTACAAGTGAAGTCACCAGCTTAACTCCATCCAGGGACATGGAAACCCTGGAGGATTCGAGAAGGTCTGAGTTGCCAAACTACTGTTGTAGCTGTTCTTTCTGGCACAAAGTTTTCCATGTGTGGGATTCCATTTCCCAGCAGGTTGGAAAGACGGTGTTCTCAGCTTTCTGCAGGGGTGGGAGGGGGAACTCTGTTAGCAGCTCTCACTAGAGGAAAGGAAAGAGAAGAGGAAAGAACAAATTCCCTGAAGAACTGGACAAGTTTGGCTAAGTTGAAACTGGATTGAACGGTGTTACATCACTGAATTGCTGAGAATTGTTAATCAAAGCAGTTTCCCCAAAACAGCCATGAGAGATTCCTGAAACCATGGTTCAGTCTCTTTAAACATCGATTTCAACATGAAGCACCAAAACTATTTGAAGCACAGTTTAAAGTCCCTGAGCTTATCATTTCATCCAGCAAAACAACGTCAGGTAGGAAGATGCCAATGGTGGTAACATCCAAGTGGAGAACACTGGTGATGAGCAGAGGTGATGAAAACAAATCCATTTGCACCAGGGACTAACGGGATACAGGCAGAGAACCAGCACTAAACTTGGAGGAATCTGAAGACTTTTGGAAAATGCTGAGTGCTCAAAGCTGAGGACAAAACCATTTGAAGAACATTAATCCACAAAGTTCAAACAAACAATGTGCAGACTCTCGTATTTTTAATTTGTGCCAATGCAGAAAAACACCATGAAATTAATCTGTTCTGCATTGGGTGGTACCCAAGTCCCCAGAGCTTTAAGTACTTTATGACCAGTCTTTCTGTAAATTATACAAATTCAGCTCACAGTTGGCTGACAGGTGTCCTGCTTACTGACTCAGAAAGGATTTTGGATGCAAGTTTAAAAAAAAAAAAAAAAAAAAAAAAAAAAAAAAAAAAGGAAAGAAAGTCGAAATTAGGGATGGGGGGTTGTAGATTTGTTGTGGGATTTTTTTAATAAAACCCAGCAACAATCATCTTCTAGCAATGGTGGAAAATTATTCAGAATAAAAGATCGTATTTGCTTTTGCAGGAATTTAGGGAAAAATAAGTCACAAAAAAATGATCTGATGTTTTCATTTTCTTCCTCAAAGGTCACATACAATTTAGAGTACTTGGCCATACAGCTGACTGCAGTCAGACAGCCTCAAGACTGAGATGCTGGAGGACTTGTGTTCCCTGAGATCCTTTTGATGCAGAGTTGCTTGTTTGCTTTTTCTATTAAACTCATTCATTTCTATCTCTCTGTGTAGATTCACTATGTATAACAAAGCAGCTAAAAGCATGAGGCAGGACACAGACTGTTTTAAAAGCATCACTTTAAATGCAAATCATGAAAACAATCAAAATGTTGATGTAAAGCTTTAATGAAAAAAGCTTTGTCTGTATCCTGGGAGGGACATACTTACTTACTTTTAAGCCCCACCTGGAGAAAGTTTTGCATGGTTATCCTATAGAGAAAGGCTTCTCCAGCAGGCCAAGCCCACAGAAAACTTTGCCCCCCACCAGCCCACTCTGCTTAGTGCCTGAAGCTGGTGGCTACGAGTAGCCTCCCTGTGCTAAGTCTGGCCCACTTGCCTCCTCTTCCTCAGATGAGCTGTGCATCCGAGCTGCTTCAACACAGGCTTGGTTTATACCCTCCACATCCTGAGCTTGTGCCACTGAAACCAAAGCTCTGTACACACACAAGGATGCAGGATCAAAGCAGACAGATCAAAGTTAGAAAAACACCCCTTTTTTCTTTTTTTTTTTCCTAAAAAAACCCCACCACCACTGAAGTGACTCAAGAGGGCAATTGGGGGCAAAACAGATTCTGTTTTGCTCGTGATTCCAAGAGCAGAGCTGAACATCACAATTCAGCAGGGCAGTTTTCTTCAAGTGACCACAAAATGAGAATTGTCATCTTCTGGAGAGCTCCCATGAGAGCCAGGAGCATGGCCAGGCTTTGAAGGGCAGGGGACACCCCCTCTCCCCCAGCCCAGCAGCGGCAGGCAAGCAGGAGAGACCCCAAGAGAGGCTCCAACAGCGCCGCTCCGCTGCAATTACGTCATTCCCTCCAAACACAGCTGTCGCAGGTTGAAAAAGGGGGCAGTTTCCCACCGAAAGGGATGCGACAAAATAG
>NW_010390784.1:548-1055 GCF_000710305.1 Buceros rhinoceros silvestris | reverse complement strand
CAGCTCCTCAAATGAGACCTGGGTGCTCCTTGTGCAGGGGAGACCCATCAGCAGGCTGGAGAGGGTGGATTTCTTGGTTCTCTTGAAGTGGGCAGGAACTGATCTCTTCCAGCTGCCTGCTTGCTGACCGTGCTCCCCGTGCTTTGCGCAGGAGCACGGGAGTGTTCAGCGTTCGGACCTCCCGGTACCGGCTGGAAACAAAACAACCTCCTGCAGCCAGGCTGAGGTTGGGAAGGGTGAGAGCTGAGCAGGGGTGGGAGGAGCCACGATCCCTGGCCTCTCTTTGCTGAACAAATGATCTCTCTGGCTGTGAAATGAGTTTAATTATACTCTTTCTTCTGGGAGCTGAGGTTTAACCCTTTCAGTGCTTGGCTGGTAGGGCAGTAGGATACCACTGGGCTGCCCTTGATCCACTCTGGTCTGCCGTGGAGCACATGGGCATGAGCTTTCCACATTTTCCTCCTCCTCCCAGACAATGGAGTTGGCTCGTAACCCTGCCATGCTCCA
>NW_010390784.1:0-434 GCF_000710305.1 Buceros rhinoceros silvestris | reverse complement strand
GCGCACGGACAAGGGAGTTGGCTCGTACCCCTGCCATGATGCAGGAGATGATGCGGAACCAGGACCGTGCTTTGAGTAACCTCGAGAGCATTCCAGGAGGATACAACGCCCTGCGCCGGATGTACACGGACATCCAGGAGCCCATGTTCAGCGCAGCCAGGGAGCAGGTACTGGCTGCGCGGCTGTACGCGGGGTGCAGTGTGCCGCCCGCAGGAAGGGCGTCTCTCCCCGAGCCCCGTGCTGATGGAGCAGCCTTCCCACAGCAGGGCTGCTCATCCCCTCCCGCTCCGGAGGTGAACGCAGCCGCTGGCAGCAGGGCCTTGTGCAGTGCCTGTCCTCTGCCGTTGCTCCCTGGTTCGCTGTGTCTGAGCAGAGCCTTGCCCTCCCCGCCCGTGGCCCGCAGCAGGCTGGGTGCCAGCCATGGCGGCTGCGCA
>NW_010390783.1:0-2573 GCF_000710305.1 Buceros rhinoceros silvestris | reverse complement strand
ATATATATATAAAATTATGTTGGACCAGAAGTTCAGTTGGTAGAAACCACAGTCTCTGACCTAAAGCATTCTGTATTTCTTGGATAGCTTTTTGTGGACCTGGTGTGGGTGGATGTCATGTTTGCATTATTCTGGGGGTGTCTTTTTAAAATATACTGTAGGATGTCAGGGATACTGCTGATTTCTAGGAAAACAGAGGCACACATAGTTTGCATGGGGGAAGAACTGACATTTGATTATAAGAACTTGATCTGTTCTTACAGTCATTCCCTTAAAATTTGATACCCATCTAAGGGAAAGTAGGTTAGAATGTTGACTGGCATTGAGGCAGTGATTAAACTGAGTATGAGCTGTGCAGGGGGTCTGCATGAGGATATCAATCTACCTAGAGACATTGCTGTTAGAAATTGCTCTGGGTGTTTAATTTTTATTTCATCACAGTTCGAAGTAGCAACTAAATTTTGGCTAGACAATTTTTGGTTGGTTCTGGGTTTTTTGTGGTTGGTTGGTTGCTTGGTTTGGTTGGTTTTTTCCCCCAGGGAGGCAGGTAGATATATTTTGTTGCTGCCTACCTTTTGAGCAGTATTAAGATCTCATCTGTCATGATATAAGGGAAGTTAAGTTTTCCCTGTTCGTAAGTGTCCTGGAGAATTACTTTAATACCAAATAATGCAGCTATCCGACAGAGGCAGGAGGGAATGGAAGGCCTTGCAGCAGTATCCTTGCAGTGTGCTGTTACTCAGGAAATTCGTTAAACAGCTCTTTGAACTTCCCATGTTCATCATGTTTCCAAGCCCAAGTGACTGCTGTGAAATGTGTTGGAGAGCTGTTGTCCTTGAAGCTTAGCAAAGCAGAGACAATTTGGTCAGCGAGATGTCTAAGCTGCCAAGCAACTGCATGCCTGTGTATAGTCAGATGATACATCAGTACTATTTCACTGAAGTATCAATACTTCATCCACTCCTATCTTGTCTTGAAAAAGAAGGACCTACCTCCATTCCATCGCTTAAGCTTTGCTCTGTCTCATGCACCTCACCCTGTCTGTTGCTGTTCCTGGCTTAAATATAGTAAACCTCTCTTACTGATGCTATTAATGTGCCCTCTTAGAACTGTTTTGAATTTTTGTGCCAGTTTTTTTGCATGTGCACCAAATATGAAAGTATTTCCGTAGACATTTTTGGAGTATTGGGGATGTGATGTCCCTTTGGCAAGCAGGAGGAAAATTATGAGCTCTGTTATTGCAGGGTCTCAATTCAATGCAAGTTCAGGCGAAATTCAAGTTGATAAATACTTTTCAGTTTGTGTTGCAGAGGTGATTTATTTCAGAAGAGAACTGTGGAGTTGCTTGTGTGCCTAAGGGTCATTCCAAGACAGGAGGATATGGTTGAAGTGCCTAGGCTGGTACAGTTTCGGACCAACAGGCCTGTCTAGCTGGAGCTGAACCTGACTTTCATGTGCCTCTGTTCCGTTCTGATGCCAGTACCACCAAATGCGTATGTTTCAGGATTGTCCCCCTCTTCCTGTCCCACTGTTTTGTTAGCTGACTGAAGAGTGATGTTGACTTTTCCATACTGAACAACCTAATGTTTCCGATCATCCTTCCTGGACTGACAGGTAGAACCGAGGGTTACTCTGGCTCAGCAGTAAGCTCTGCACAAGGGGACATAAACCCTTACAAACACCCAGCCATGTAACAGAGGCTTGATCCTGGGTCTTGTTTCTGACCCCACATACCTCATTGCAGACCACAAAATAGGATATGTTTCACAGACTGATAACAGACATTCAGCATAAAAATAACTCAGGGAATTAAAACACATGGTTAGGATGCACCAACTTCTCTGGTTGTTATCACAGGGCTGCTTGAATTCTATGGCTGTATTTAGGAGGAGCCAAGCCCGTTTTTAAAGAAGCTATGGTTAACCAAAGCTGCAGTTATAAAATAGACACAGAGAAGACAAATTAACATCTGGATAGATACTCACTCTGCCGTAAGTCAGAAAATGCTTTGTTATGGTGTGAATGATATTTTAGGAGCTGTTTCAAGTCTTCGGCACACTTGGCCTTTTGTACAAACTGTAAACAATCCATTTAAATCAGTGTCAATCGTGTGATCATCTGTCTTTATTAAACTTAGCAGTAATTGCATTTATTGAGTTATCTCTTTTCAACTTCCAAAATTGGTAAGTTTTCAAGTAATGACAAATGATGGTGAGCTTTTCCACTGGAAAAAAAAATCATATCCCATGTATTCTCATTGCTGATGTTTAAAAGAGAATCGGGGATTGTGGGCCCAATCCTGATCCCATTCAGATTAGCTGCCCTTTTTGTTACAGATTTCGTAGGATTAAAGTGAGTATCTAATTACTGTCCACATCACTGTCCGAATGAAGCCAGGAAGGGTTATTCAGCCATAACCCCGATTTTTGCTGTAAGGCTGGCTGAGGTACACGAAATAAATGTTTAAGCCATGCAAATGGCAGAGTCATGGGTCTTCCCGGGATGGTAGAAGGAAAGGCAGGTCTCACCTGCTTGCTGGCCCTGTTCATCCATCCGTCCGTCCGTCTGTCCGT
>NW_010390782.1:7240-7627 GCF_000710305.1 Buceros rhinoceros silvestris | reverse complement strand
GACGAGCCGACACCGCCCCGCTCCACCGCTCCAGACAGCCCAAACGTCCTCCAGCGTCCGCTTAGGGGATATGTATACTCCTGTTGTGTTCAGACCAAACAAAAACAAACCTCAAAGAAGAAATGGTTAAAATTAATCTCATAAATAGGAAATATTAGATTGTTTTCCTTTATATATTTCACCTTATGATGCTGTAGAGAGAGCAAGCTTGACAAAGAACACAGAAGCGCTGGCTGAGGATGCCCATGGGTGAAAGCCTGTTCTTCACAAAGCCCAAAGAAGACTGGAATGACTTTACGGTGCCTCGTCACCCAGAGAGCGGCAGCTCTGGGCGTGGAAAAGAAGAACTCACTCATGGCACAAAGGGACACGGTCGCCGGTAGGGAT
>NW_010390782.1:4760-7147 GCF_000710305.1 Buceros rhinoceros silvestris | reverse complement strand
CTCTGGGCGTGGAAATGAAGACCTAACTCATGGCACAAAGGGACACGGTCGCCGTTAGTGATGGCTGAAGTCCACGAGTGTTTCTGGAATGCTGACAGACCTACGAGTACGCCGGGTGAGACCAAGCCTTACGAGCACGCACGCTGCCGAGCGATGGTGGACCTTCCAACCCGAGTCCCCACCGCGCTGCTGGAGCCAACTCAGAAGGATACAGATTTTTTTTTTTCCCAGGAACCTGAATTCTCCTAAACTAGAGCTCACGCTCGCCTGCGTTTGGCCGCTGGGACATGAGCCTCCAAACACAGAGCGAGAATTTCTATTGCACAAAGACTTAACGCACAGTGTTCGAAGTGCTCGTCAGCAAAGGGGCCGCTCGTGTCGGGCCACTGAAACGCTCCTCCATCGGTGCTGGCTTCCCTTCCCCCAAACGCAAAGCGGCTGTGGATGCTGCAATCTGGATCACTGTGCTTTAGATTATTCTCCACGAAGAGAGTAGGAAATAAGGCACATAGCTTTCCACACACAGGAAGTTTGTTAAATAGTAAATCTGAGGAAAGTAGCAACAACTAAAACCTTAACGGGAAAAGCGGTCACAGAGGGGATGCTGGCGACACGCCTGCTGAATGGAAATACAATAATTTCAAGCTAAACTCAAGTCTTTCCCCCACAGAAAAAACCAAGCTGTGATCTCCGTCTCTCTAGAGGCGGCGAGAAGGAAAAGGAAGCCCTGACAAAGGAAGAAGCACGATACAGATGTGACTTTGCTGATTCCCCGCACACCTCCCTCACGAAGCAGATGCTCAAGTACTCCCTGCACAGCCTGTACGAGCGTCCAGAGGTAACTAGGTACTTTGGAAACACTTTTAAAGCTAGTAATAATTTACCCACATATAAATAAGACATCCCAATAGCACGGAGGGTCTAATGGAAGGTGGTAAAAGCCAGAGAAGTGCGATTGAAAGAGTGATTGTAGAAAACATCTCTGCGGTTACTCGGAGAGAAGATTGTACTTCAGAGCAAGTCAAGTGCCAGGTTTAATTTCTTCTCTTGTATACACAGCCACTCACCTTCTAAGAGCTGCTGCATAACAGAATTTCTGTCTCATTCCTATGACTACTTGAATTTTCAGCTCGGGGAGAGCAGGACTGAACTTGCTGTACTTGGCTTAACTGACTGACCAGCTGTCTGGGCAGTTGTTCGAGGTAAGTCTTTACTGCCCGCTGCCCGCACATACAGGAGAGGGGATTTTGCATGTGCAAATATCAGGCATATCAGCTCCCGGCGGGCCCTATCAAAGCCAGACCTACAGACCAGCTGTCAGAGGACGCTGCAGACGAGCCCAGCCCCTCATCTAGCTTTTGCACGTCTCAGACTCTTGGCATTATTTTTATGGATTCTGAACACAAACCTGCCCCTCCTCGTTAGCTAAAACCGCGTCTCTCAAACTATCTGATCTCTCAGGTGGCTGATCCCCTCTTTATGGCGGGGAACTCAGTTGACACGTGGGGAAACGGCATCCTCTGCGCCTTAACATACGTATTGGTATAAGCCGTGACTCGCCTACACCCCGAAGGAGTTCACGGATTTGGCTGAAGCGATTGTTCTGCACCATCAAGACTGAGCACTCAAATACTACGCAGAGAGAGCAGCTTCTCCATCCTGGAGCCGTGTTCATGGACACACTGCACAGCTAAAAATGCATATTCACCACCTGCAGCCACAGCAGAGGGAAACGCAACAGAACGCTGTTATCATCGACAGATCGCGCCATCATCAATGTGACCACAGAGCTACAGAGGAACAAAAATCAGGTAACCACCGTCACCGCAGGCCACTCCTGGCAGGACTCTCATTTCCCAGGATCTTTGGATAAGGGTTGTACTATGTAGTACAAATAACTAAAACTCAAACGGGAAGTCGAAGACACGACCCCACGGGGACTTTGGGCACCTATTTGGCTGTATCGCTTCCTGCACTATTGCGTTACGGTCAAGAACTGAGTCATTCTCTGCTCTTGGCTGTTTCAAAACGTAAAGGAACTGAAATGACACTGTGAAACCAACAGTTTTAATGGTAAGAAATCTATAGCACTCTGGCAAAAATGTACTCATATCGCTGTGAGTAAAGCGAGCTTGAAAAATGGCAGCAATTGTCCTTCACAGAATATCTGGAGAAGGAAAAATACAATAATCTGATTAATTTTTTAAAAGGAGGCATTTCCTTTTAATGCACTTTAGTGCCAGAACACGCTTGTGAATAGCAACGAAAACCAAGCCTGGGAAACGGATCAGGTTTTTTTTCCATTCACAAAATCGTTGCAGAAACACGGGCTCAGTAGCCAGCCCAGGGCTCGGGGATTGAGACAGATCGCCCAGTGTGCGGAAGAG
>NW_010390782.1:2652-4676 GCF_000710305.1 Buceros rhinoceros silvestris | reverse complement strand
GAAGAGCGGGGCTGACGTCTCCATCACTGTTCCAGGGGACGCCGCTGAGGAAGCTCACGAATAAAATTGAATGAATGACTTTCTTCAACTGGGAAATGCCCTTCCAACTCATAACTTACACGAAATATGCCACGTGGGGGAAATCATCCCTGAGGAGACAGATGGCACCACCTACAAACCTGTTTTTAAGGCTTTCCAAAAACTGAAGTGCACAGGCCTAACGCTAACCTTCTCCAGAAGGATAAATTTCACCGGCGGAGCATAAAAGCCCGTTCTCCTTCCACATTACTGGGGCAGGCTGCAGTACATGACCGGGTCACACAGGACACATCAGGCCCTAGGCAGAGCATAAAGGGCTCTTCTCGCTCCAAAGTTCATTATTAACCACTCTTTATATACGGCACGGTCACTACATCCCATAAAGGAGACGGGGAGGAAAGAACAAATCGGCAAGATAATATTTCTGCGTTTTAGAGCTGCAGTACATACGTGAAGGAGATGGGGACCGCGATGCTGCTTTTCAAACTACGAAGGTGGAGCCAGAAAAGAAATGGACATTCTGGTGCTTTCCACGGCAGTGGTTCTCCTCGCAACGTAGAACCAGCCGGCAAGCTCTTAAACCGTGGGGATAAACGGTCTTTTCTTCGTAGAGACTTTAAAAATCTCTATTTTTTTTTAATAAGTTGATTGTATATGCCACACAAAGGGAGAAAATGTTGGTGCTCAAACAGTGGGGCAGGGGAAAGCGTGTGAGCAGACGGGGTCCTGCTCCACAGCTGCTTTGTCTGTGCGGGTCACGCTTCGGAACAGGAGGCTGCAAAGAGCTTGTCTCAGCAGGGCCCAAACTGCCTCTCAGCCACCGGGAAGACTGGACTTGCTTTTAACGAACGGAAAATTCGGCCCCCTCCGAAGAACCGACTTTTCCTCCTCTCCTCCTGTTTCTGATGCTCTCCCTGAAGCCCTCCCAGCTCAGCCACGGTGGCTCGGAGACCGAGAGCATCGCCAGGTGCATGCACGGGGCGGAGGAGAACGAAGCGCCAGTGGGAGCAGCTCACTTGTTAGGACGTGACACAATGGCAGCAAAACCAGGGCCCTCCATCTGCACGGGAAAAACGCCACCGCCCAGCGCTGCAGCCTCGCTCAAGGCACCGGTCCACACTGCTGCGACGCCGCAGCTCCAAGAAACTATTTCGGATTCGAGTGCAAAGAAGTGTCCAAAACCAATTACTTTTTTTTTTTGGTGTATTCTCATAATTTAAATACAGTCAAAATATTTGGTTTTTGTTTTTGTTTTTTTTTCTTCCTTGTTTCTAACCTGGTTTTGCCAGGAGGATTTTTATTTCATGGAAGTTTTAAGAATACTTAAAATAAATATTTTTAGGATGGAAAACGCCAGGCCTCTGGCAGCAGCTGTGCTAGCGGGGACTGCAATCGCTGTTAGCATTTTCTGTTATTTCATTACTTTGTCAGGTTTTATGTGAATTTATCAGCTTTGCAGTTTGAATTACCACCAGAGTGATGCACTTCTCTAATTTACTATTTCTCCCATTAAAGGATTGAAAAACAGCGACTTTTAAGTAATTGGATCAGAGAACATTGCATAGAATTTGGTCGTGCTCATGAACCCCCTTCCCTACAGCATTCCCTTAGGGGCAGGTTACAGAAAAATAACGCCAAGATCTTCCACCTAACGAGAAAGGCACATTCAGTTGTTTTTCTTTTCAACTCTAAGACAGATCTTACAGTCTGACTGCACGGAATTTGTAACTGAGGGACTCACTGGCTCGTGATGTGGGCAGAATGCACTGGTACAGGTTCCCTTGGAGAGCGGCTCTATTTATAGGCATTTTACAGATAAATAAATAAAATGGCTGATTTTTATGGCATCAAAGCAATTGGAATGAAATGGATTTTTGCCAATAAACATGTGCAGTTCTGTTGTCTGAAATCTCTATCCTCAAAACTAGACGCGTATCGATGATCCTGTTGGATGACCCCTCTGCCACGGGGCGATCTTCCCTTGC
>NW_010390782.1:0-2590 GCF_000710305.1 Buceros rhinoceros silvestris | reverse complement strand
TCCTGTTGGATGACCCCTCTGCCAAGGGAAGCTCTTCCCTTGCTTTTAGCAGACAAAGCACTACGCTCTTCTCCTTCCCTACCCACCCAGAGAGAAAAATCGACAATTTGCACTGCAGTACAAAGGTATTTCGCTTAAAACTGCCTGGGCCCTTCACTCACAGCTTTGTAAGAGCATGGAACTGGAAACAGAAAGAAAATAAAAATGCTTTTAAAGAGCCTCTAGAAAAAGCAGACCCCGGCTTTACGGATTTTTCTGAAAACCGTCTGTGCTCTCATCCGTCAGGAAAAGAATTGTCAGCAAGGGCTCCGCGCCACGCTCCGCGCTCTGCACAACGTGATGAGCCCCACGTCCCGCGTGTCTGAATAATGCCCGTTCCCTTCTGCCTGATCAGGGACCCGAGAAGGTGAAAAGCCACCACGCTACTCTTTGGCATTTCTTCTCCTCCAGCTTTTTATGTTTTTCTTTCAACTAAGTAAAAAAAATTAGTCCAAAACTCATTTTCCTAAAAGCGTTACTTCCGAACGCCGCACTTGATCAGAAACAGCGCTTAAATCTTTCCGTGCTGCCGAAGTTCAGTCTCTACAGCGGGAAGGTCTCTGCCGGTTTGGAAAGCGAGTGGGTAACTCATCTCCAACAAGCAACTCTCAGCAGCAGCTCAAGCTAATCCGTTTTACTTTCCACTGGAACAGAAAAGCAGCTGCGCCCCAGGCTGAAAACTGGGACCACGCCGCCGGGAACATCACTGAAACTCTAGGAGCTCGGTCTGAGGGGGGTTGTCTGCCCCTGCCCTTCCATAAGGTGGGCGCTAGGGAACCCAAAGTGACCGTGGGCAGGACGGCCTGGGTCACCCCACCAGCATCTCAGCAGGCTAATCCACATTCAACGCAGATCATTAAATATGAAACAACAAAAGGAGCTAAGCCATTAATAAAGTGCCAAAAATATAGGAAATACTGACAGCATTTTATTTGATTAATTTTATAATAGATACCAATGACAACCCTTGGCAGGACGGGTGATTTCTGACTTAGGAATGCTGTCCTTACCCAGCAGAATTACAGGACTCAAAGGTAATAATGGAGCTTAGAATTAACAGTTAGTGTTATAAAAGAAAGATTTCCTCTAGGGCAAGCTACAGATATGCTTTTTAAAACATTACAGCATTAGAAACCGGGCAGAATCCTAAAGAACTAGTGGAAACCACAAAAATAAAGAGAAAAGATAAAAAAAAAGATGTAAGCTTCAAGGCACTTACGTATTGCTTATTAAGAAGAGAGATTGACCTTAAGTGCTGCATTTGTGTCCAACCCGCGAGTGCAGTTCTGCTGTCGCACAACGCAGCGAGAGCTCTCAGTAAGCATCGTGGAATGCAATCAGATAGACACAGGCACAAGAACAGTTCGGGGAATATTAATTTAAAAAAAAAATAAATCGTCAAACAGGAAAAAAACCCCCTCCCTATGGAGAAAGCCGAGAGTAACCACTTGACTGCATCAAGCACCTGGATCTCAAATCAGCAGACAAGGACAGTAGAACCAGACCGGCAAGTGTCTTGCCTAGAATTAATAAAAAAACTCAACCTGAACAAAAACACAACAAAGAACAAAAAATAAAGAACGTAAGAAAATAATCTGCATCTTCCAGTCAGAAGTTTTGCTTCATGGCTGAAGACGTCTCTCGTTATGACTCGTATCAAGGTATGTGTGATTTTACCAGGACGTGCGTTTCTCGATGGAGCTGTGCTCTGGAAGTCAACCCAGGACATTGTACAGATACAGAGCGGTGACACTTCGCTTCACCCCGTCCTTTCCCTCGCTGGCTGTTCCCGCGGACTAACTGCACTCCAGATAAGAAGCCGTAACCGCTTCCAGCACGCGCTGTCACATACTGGTGTCTGTTATTACACGCTGTCTCCTCAGCTCATCACAGAAAGGGGCAGTTGCTCTCTCTGTTGCTCAATTTTAGTCTCGCATCACAAGTCCCCAATTACCAAGGAGGAATCCTGAAACAGCTAGCAGTACAAATAGGAAATAAATCCCTGCCTTTCAGCCTCCTAGAGCCTTCTTCATCATGAACAGGATTGATTTTAGTGTACTGATTCGGAATTGGTGAAAACTTTGCGCTAAGTGCTGCTGTTGCACGTTAAGAGACTGTAAATGAAATACGTAAGTTCTAAAACATCATGCAAGAAATGTGGTTTCACATCTTACAGCCAAAAATCCTACTAATGAATTAATACAAGCACACTGAGGTGTAATATTGGGAACATACCTTTAAAGTCGGAACTCCTCTCCCCATCCCTCCCTCCCCCAAAAATCAGAAAAGTAATATTAATTAAACTTAAGAAGTAATGAATGCACCATTAAAGTGTCATCAAAAAGATGCTGACCTAAGACAAAAGTTCAATGATACACAATACGGTCAAAAAGTCTTCAATCAATAATATACAGTATGACAACTACATCTTGTAAATTATACCCAATACTGCCGGCAGTCTATCCCTCTAAAGAATATTTGCCCCCTTTCATCCCTTCCTAACAATCAGATAATAAAATACAGCACCTATAAATAAGCAAAAAAAAATTAT
>NW_010390781.1:0-2197 GCF_000710305.1 Buceros rhinoceros silvestris | reverse complement strand
ACAGGAAGGGTAATTAAAACCCATCACAAGGGTTGAGGTCCATACCTGCAAGGCCAGTGCCATGAACACCCAGGGATGCAGTAGCCTCCTGTGGGAGGGTGGTGGGAGGCTAGGAGCAGAGGAGAGATGCTGTACATCACTCCTACATTATGCTGGGGAAGCCTAGCCCTCACCTGCGTGACTTCCTCAGTTCCTGCCCTTTTCCCTCATCCCCATCCTGCCTGCGCCCACAAAGGCTCCTAGTCATTTGTCACAATTTGATAAGCTGACCTTTTAGAGGCATGGGCAGGCACCAAGTGGTCTTAACCAAAGCAGGGGTGGGCTCTCCTCCTGCGGGCAGAGTTGACTGAGCATCTCCCCATGCTAGGGAAGCAAGGATTCTGCTTTGGGATGTGCATGAGATGATGCACCCCAGCCCAGCGGACACCAAGCATGGTATCCCCACAGGAACCTGTGCTCAAGATTCCCAAAAGGGTGGCTTTTGTGTCTGCCAGAGGAAGGCTTCTGGCTGCTGGTAGCTGTGTCCCAGTCAAGGGACAGGGCATGATTGTCTCCCATGGGGTGGCTAACTGCTGAGCTTTTGGAAGTAGAGTTGAACCGAAAGTAGGAGGTGTAAGGGACAGCTGTGCTCTGGCTGCAGGAGAAGGGAGATCAAAGTTTTTGTGGTGTTAGAGTCACATTTTGTCTCTGCACAAACCAGCTTCAAAGCAGTCAGTTGTTCTTGGAGCTGACTGAAAAACGACATTACAGCATAATGCGTTTCCTATCCAGTGCCTACGTAAAGGAGATGCACGCCTGGGGAAGACAAGTGCTGCTCAGTTAGTTTGTTTTTAAAGGATCCTCTCACCCAGCGACACGCAGCAGCTTAGTGCCCACTTGCCTGGACACACACCTCCTTCTGCACTTGGCATGCATGCCTGCGGCTTACCACAGCTGTGAAACGCACCCTTGTCCCACCATCGCCACAGCCTGGTCTGCTGCCGGGCAGAGGAGGAGCTGGTGGGATGGGGAGAAGCTGTGGCTGAGTTTCACACTCAGGAAGTTGATCTTGCAGCATCGCCGTGGATGGGGATTTCTCACTGTTCCCGGAGTGCCACTAGATGGGGTCAAGCACCCAGCCCCCCCCCTGCCAGCAGAGAAGCGAGGTTTGCTGCACCAAACTTAAGCCAAATCTGGAGTCTCGTTATCCTTGATAATTTTATTAACCCTTTGGTTGCGTTTTTAAGAAAAATTCCTATTGAGTCTGTTTCAGACTAAAAAACAACCAGCAAGAAAATGTTTCCCAGCTCATGCCCATTTTTTTTTCCGTGAAGAAACTACTAAGGAACGTTTTCTTTTGACCTTTGAAATTTAAATGGTAACAGAGCCGAACCAGCCAGTGGCCTTATTCCCGGGTGGGTGTCCTCCATGGCTCTCGTTTTGAAATGTGATAGGATAGTGGCTTTGCTTACAGAGTGGTTAGGAGTTTCTCTGAGAAAAATGCGTAATTCAAGAGTATTTCTGTTTCCAGTGTCTTAATCAAGATAATATTTGTAACAAGGATGGAAAGTCAGAGCGGTACAGAGCCTGAACTAACTGGAAAAAAAAAAAAGGCCTTTGTCAGGGATTCTATGAAATCACTGTGGGTTGTGGTTTCTTCCTCTTTAGAAAGCACGTATCTGGGAGTCATCTTGCTGGTTTACTGAGTCATTCTGGATGCCAACCGGAGAGATTACCTCCTTTTTTTCCTCAAAGCAATGTATTTAGCTCAGCCTTCCTGGGTGTCTACTGTACTGACCTGTGGAGCAGGACACTGAGTCATCCACAGCCGTTGTCCCTCTTGTCCTGAGATCCACAGTGAAGAGAACAACACTAAGACTGTGTTTGGTACTGTGGTTATTGCACTGAGACATCAGCACACAGGAATTATTTCTGTCATGTGTGTTTTTCTTTTTAATTAGAGCAACAGCAACTGTGGTATAAATGCCTAGGCTCTAGCAAACCCAACAGATTTTTCCAAAGATCATCATGCTATTTTTAAAACACCAGACTGGATTCAGATTAAACCAAAACACAGTGGAAAAATAATGGCTTGATGATCAGTTCAAGGCGATTAAATGTTTTTGCATTCTGTCAAGTGTCTCAGCACAGCAGGGCAGGCGTGCTCTGCGGTGCCCATGGACCCTATTCCCTGTCTGTCTGAACCGAGGATTTAGGG
>NW_010390780.1:0-344 GCF_000710305.1 Buceros rhinoceros silvestris | reverse complement strand
GTCCCCAGCCCTTGTCCCCACCTCGGAGTCGCTTTCCAGCTGGTGCCATGTGCTAAGGACGAGCCGCGCAGGCTGGGGACCTGGGGGAGCTGGGATGGGGGGCACGGAGAGGGTTGGTGACCACAGGGCTTTGCCACGGGATGGTGGCACTGGTGGCACCGTGGGGAGCTGCTGCATTGTTGGTGTCCCCAAAGCCACCTCTGGCCATCCCAGCTGGCCAAGCTGCCCCAGCATGTGGCCCTGGGAAGCCATGAGCATCCCCTGTGGGTCTTGCCCTCCGCTGTGGGGCTGGGGTGAGCTCTGGGAGGCAGAGGGTGGTGATGGGTGTTCGTGAGGACCAAGCT
>NW_010390779.1:0-446 GCF_000710305.1 Buceros rhinoceros silvestris | reverse complement strand
ACACCACGGACTATTTGCGGCCCCTCAGCTTCACCGTCAGGTTGGCCATGGCCAGACCCACGGGGCCGGTGCTGGATGAGGCGTCTCCCACCACCGTCCGGAAACTGGTGGGTGCTGGAGGGGGGCGGCCGCGTCCGGGGTGGTCCCCAGGGTATCCCCCATCACACTGGGATGGTCCCCGGGGTGTTCCCCTTCATACCCGGGATGGTCCCTCGGGTGTCCCCCATCACACTGGGATGGTCCCCGGGGTGTTCCCCATCACACCCGGGATGGTCCCCGGGGTGTCCCCCATCACACTGAGATGGTCCCCAGGGTGTTCCCCATCACGCCTCGCTCCCCCCAGATCCCCTTCTTCAAGGACTGCGGCGAGGACGACGAGTGCGTCACCGACCTGGTGCTCAGCGCCACCATGGACATCGCCAGCTCCAGGTACGGGGTGTCCCCGC
>NW_010390778.1:0-726 GCF_000710305.1 Buceros rhinoceros silvestris | reverse complement strand
TCATGAAGGCCGAGAATGACAGAAAGGGAAAATACTTAATGAAAACAAAGGGGAAAACAACAGGTACTTCAGTCCTTCGCCATCCATCAACAACCTCGGGTTATTAAAAATACGGGAGGGAACAGAATCCTCCCATCTGCGATCAAATCTCGAGCAACCTCGAAATGACAAACACCCGCATAGGAGGAAATTCTTTGCCCCCACTTCAGTCTGCAGGAGTTTCGCCATAATTATAATAGGAGTAAGGCTGCTGGATAACACGAGAATTATTTTCCCCACTTACATTGTCAAATGATCGTTTTGCCCTGCAGTAAAATCTCAGTAATTATAATGCTGAACCATGGAAGAACAAAGAAATAAAAAAAGGAGTGTTTTCTTCCAGGGAGCCAGGGGGAGGGGGGAGAACTGCGATCGCAGGCCTGGAAGTGCATCCTTCCTCTAATTATCTTTGCCAGGGCCGTGCATCTCTCAGCCGAGCTGTAGGAAAAATCCTTGACCGCCTTCCTCCGTGGCTCGAGCAGCTGGGCAAGCTCCTGGTAACCCCACCGGGCAGGGGGGACCGGGCGGCCGGGAGCGAGCATCCTGTGCCCACTGTGGCGGAGTTTCCCCACCGAGGAAGCGGGGGTGGGGAAGCACTGTTTGGGCTCTCCAGCATCACCCGCCAGGCCCCCGAGCCCAGCCCAAGCCCCCAGCTCTGCCGGGACCTCCCAACACAGGCTGCCAAGG
>NW_010390777.1:0-10522 GCF_000710305.1 Buceros rhinoceros silvestris | reverse complement strand
GTTCCTCCATGTTGAACCCAGGACACATATTTGTAAACTATTACAGTAAAATATAAGAATTAAACTGAATGCATGAAGACATGTTAATTCACACATTGTTAAGAGGTGTCAGTTACAGCTTTAAGAAAAAATCAAGAAATGCTAGTCAAGGTTTTTAAAATGACGTCAGTATGGCTACATATTGATATCATTTTGGATGATAAATTTGGCACTGAGCTCTTACCTTAAGGTAAACATTTTCCATAGAGGAAACATGCAGAAAGGAGTGGAAGATTCACTGCCCAGAGCAAGTGACAGGGGCAAATGCCTGTGCAACCTGTTTAGGACACTTAAAACGTTCCTTTAAAAATAAAGAAGAAAAGTAGATTTTTTGGTGGCTGTTTTTTTGTTGTTTTTGTTTGGTTCTTCAAAATTCTTCAATATGTAACAGAGTGGGATTTGGGGCAGTTATCTAGGATGAGTAATCTCAAATCAACCTATGTAAAACAGTCACCTTAAGGTAAGAACACAGTGCAAAAATATTCAAGTCTTGGACTTCTGCATGTGAGGAGCAATAAAACATTAAGGATTTGCTGAAAATGTGAGATGCCTGTCAATTCCATGCATGCACATGAGTGTTTAATTCTTATTAGCATTTTACATAAGCCTGCTAATGCAGTAACAAACCACTGCGCAGAAGAGAAGAGATCTGGAAGAGATCTGACTTTCAAGAATGTTCTTCTTTAGCTGATACAAACCCCCTCTACTTTAACAAGGCAGAGTTTTAAGAAAAGTTTTCCACCACAGCACTGAATATTTCTAAAGCATTTAATTTTACAAGAGTGTTTCAAATGCACTGCAGTTGCTGTATGCAGTGCAGCAGAGCAGGGTAGCTGTGGAACACATCTGACAGCGGGAGAGGCAGCAGACAGCAGTATGATTAATCAATAATTTTCATTTTGCTTTACCAAATACAACTCTGCGATGATAGAGCGATGACAAGAACTTCAGACGTGGTCCCTCCTGGCGACGACAGTTTCCTCCGCGCGAGGTTCACGGGATCAGCATGATGCCAGGCTCCTCGGAAACGCTGCCAGCTGGGTTCAGATTAACCACAACATCAGGGCAGTCACGGAAGATGGCGAGTGACGGTATGCAGTCATTTCTGCACTTACTGTTGAAAAGCAAGAGGCTTATTCTCTTATGCTAAATTGACTTTTAGTGCATGTCTGTCTTGCACCAGAACAGCTGCATTCATGTAACCAGGATAAATGGAGTCTGGGAGAGTTAAATTAGGAAGTGGAAAAGCACTGACTTGGGATACTACTGATTTTTTCAGGTTTGCTTCAGACTGTCAGTGTTTATATATATTAAAAAAAAAAAAGCCATCTAGCCATCCTAGATCT
Organism: Buceros rhinoceros silvestris; assembly: GCF_000710305.1. NCBI lineage: Eukaryota > Metazoa > Chordata > Aves > Bucerotiformes > Bucerotidae > Buceros > Buceros rhinoceros. The sequence continues at coordinate 9,137 of NW_010390777.1, read as the reverse complement.
GCAAAGGAAACATTCAGAGAGGAATTAATTTACCAACTTTCATCTAAGATTGCCTATAACATCTAAGCAAATTTTCAGTTCATCAGCCTTTCTAGCAGGTGGAGTGTATTTTAGAGAATGAACTTAGAAAGGGCTATCACCTTCAGTCTGCTATTTGACTTTCAAACTAACTAGCTTAGCCTCGACCATCAAAGAACTCAAGCTGCTAACAATTAGTAACAATCAGACAGGTAGTGTAGTTAGCAAATACTGAACTTCCGGTACTAATTGAGTTACTGTATACCAGACTTAATTTTCTCTGGATATTATTTCATTTCCAAAAGATGTACCAACTCAGCAATGACTGGAAAAGTAACAAGCAGATCAGAATTAAAAAATAAGTACAATTTAAAAAAAAATCCTTGTAAGAGGGCAGGGAGAAGGGACAAATCCCATTGCAGCTATTCCTTCAAGTATATGGATGATAAAGCCATGTGTATCTCCTTGAAGTTCTGAGAGGTACCAGTACACAGATGGGCCCGTTTCAAACTGCTGTTTATTTCCCAGTGAGAGAATTTAGGTTTATGAATAGACTTATCTCAAAGTAATTTAATACACAGCTTCTAGTAATTATTTTGTAACTCTTGAATGAACTTTGTATGACGATATTGCCATCTAAATTCCACTAAAGTTTCTCACCTTTAAAAGCAATACTTTAGAGTTGCAGTTACAGATGGAATAACTTACTGATTGCATCACTGAATTCCATTGACTCCACTGCTCATGTGCTCCCCTGGCTTTTTATCCTGCACATTTTGGCAATGATGAAGGTGTGAGACAAGAATCCATTCAATTCAATCCATTCAATCAAGGCAAATTCCATGCACAAATAAAGGTACTAGCTCCCTAGGCATTTCCATGGCCCACATTAGCTACTGTAGCAGCTAAGAACTTTATGAACATTCGTGGATTTCATCTTCTAGCCATGCTATGATGTAGAGGCTATTATTCCCATTTTACAAATGGAGAACTAAGGCATAAAGGAGATTTAGTGATTTACTTGAGGTCTTCCAGACAATTTATTATTGAGCTGGGTACTGATCATTGTAGACTTAAAGGTAGGTAGCTTTGAAGATCTACATCTTCATCCAGGATTTGGCTTCCTAGTGCCAAGAATGGCTATAGTATTTAAAAAGAGTGACAAGTATAGTATTAGGACTTCCAACAAAATAGACGAAATTGAGTTTTAAACTGTAGCCACTTAAGACAGACTTCAATAGGACACCAGACACGAAGAGACTGTGTTCTGAACTAGACCATGCCCGTATCATGTCTTAGAAAGCCGCAGAGCAATTTACTAGCCACTCTTCCAGTGGAAAACAGACTGATTTATTTTCTTCATGATTCTAAAGAGGTTCTGGTTTGTTTCTTTTTTTTTTCTTTTGCAATTTGCAGTTGCTTCATCACGACTGCAGAGGTTAGACAGCTCAACAGTTCGTACATACTCATGCTGACAAGGCCTAGCAAAGAAGCCAGCACTGAATTGTTGTGAGTATGCATAAGGGGCCATCATGAAAGCTCTTTATAACTGTACACTACAGCCAATATTCCCTGGCATTATTCCAGCAAGAGCCGGCATGGAGCAGAGGACCTAACTCAGCCTGCCTAGGGTGGTCATTTGATCATAGTGGCAGTCTCAAGCTCAAGTCCAGGAGCCACTACGCTATTCTCTTCCCCATCTCAAACAGCAGGTTCATTCTGCTGAAATCACTTTTGCAGATAAGACAGAAGTTTTCAGACAACTCTGTTCAGATGATGGCTCACCTACCATAACGCATTTTGTACACTCTCGAACTTAAAGCTAGTACTGGGGAGAGAGCAGAGAGATTTACTCTTCATTTTTATATCAGAGATATGGCTCAATTTAGAACATCAGGCAGCTGCGCAAGGCTAGAACAGAAATTCCCCTATACAGAAAATCTTCTAAGGTTATCTCTTGCACTTCTCAACTCATTCAGAATTGACCAGTGACAAAGAAAGGATATTCTGAGATGGATGTAACTTTGGATCAAATTTAGTACTGGAATTCATGTTGTGTTTTCCACCAATTATCTTTCGAATATGGCTACGCATCTCATAGATCCATTCTTCCAGAGTTCTGTGGAAATACCCTGATTTCTGCTATATCAGTTTCCCTCAAAATACCGACATGATGAGCGCTTTCATCAATATGGCACCATTTCATGCTGTAACAGTTTTCCATTTAGTTACTCAGGGGACTGTAGTGGAGTGTTTGAATAGCACCAAAACCTCACCAGGCATTAAACATACTTCAATTGCTCTTACATACTGTAGGCAAGGCAGGCCAGGTTCTGCAATAAAGTGCTTTTTTTTAGATTCCCAGGACTGGGAGACGCTTGGGGCCCTCAAGATTTTACTAATTCTGGGCAAGTTCAAAAGTGCTTAGGAACAGGAAATGCTGCCAGTGGAAAATGGTAGATTGCTCAGGATCCTACTGATGACATGAGCTTACTTCATAGATTTTCAGAAGACTACAAGACTATAAAATCTTAATCTAGTAGGAGAGGGGAAATTTTCATGCCAGTGTAGACAAATAAGCACAGTTCCGCACCCCACCCCACCCCCCTCCCCCCAATATAGGTTAAGTTGGCAGCTGGCCCTACGAAGATGATGATGAAACACATAAAAAATATATATCTTTTTATGTGAACCTATGTGTAGATTAGAGCTTGGTGTTACGTCAGTAAAATCAATTACAATACTCTCACTGGGTTCAGTAGAGGTAGAAACTGGTAGCAGAGACACTTATCTTTTCTTCTATATGCTTCAGATCACAATATTGAAAGCACTAAAGTATGACCAAGAAATTAAGTTCAAACACCAAGCTATTTATTAGGCCAACAATAATGGGCCAGGAACATGAGATGGTATTTTCCAATAGGTCTGAAGAGTACAAGGAGGGCAGAAATCGAAAATGGGTGTGTTAACAAAAACTAATTTAAGATTATCCAAACTGTTTATTCCCGCTGTATTCAAAAATCGCCTAAAAAGCAGCAATCCACAAACAGAAGGAAAGTAGCAAACTTTGCTGGCACTATACATATGTAGGAACTATGTATTTTCAGCAAAAATATTTATACAAAGTTATACAAGCTCACTTCAGGTTAACTCCCTAGCAGTATTAGTAGCAAGTATTAGTAGCAAGTATTAGTGCTATGGATCTCATCGGTACTGGCTGCTTGGCCACTACTCCACGTTCTAATCTTAAATGCTTGAGAGTTTTACAAAAGTATCAAATTTACATCTAAATTGTGAAGGCTAATACATGAGGATGACTAACACTAATATACTACTATTTCTTTTCACTTACCGAACACTCCTTTTAGAGAAGCAACAAGATGGTGTGAACTACAGCTTTAGTATGTGCACTGTTCATAGGTGCAACCTGAAAATGTCATGCAGGAAAGAAACCAAAGAACAAGTTGAAATAATTTTGAATTTCAGTAAATTATATAAAAAATTTGCAAGGAAAAGATTTCCTTCCTTACTACATAAAACTTGAAAACGTAAAGAAATTACCTGAATCTCAACGATGAATGGATAAACAAAAACTGTTCCTATGGGAGATGTGAAGTTTGTTGAAGGACAACAGTAGTTTTCAGAATGTTGTGATCACAGTTCCTAAGTAACAGTTCCTTCATGGAAGGAACTGATTGATACTTGGACAAAAGGAGAGATTCTTCATTACAACATGCCTCCTGACATTTTCCAGATACAGGTCAGACTGAGACCCAGAATACACGAGTAGCTGTGGTACTCTGGTGACTAAACTATCTGCATGCATAGAATCAGGGAGTGATTCTAACCAAGAAGCAGAGGGGATGGATAGCTGGGTAAGGTATCACACAATAGCAATATAAGACTATTTTAAACATAGTAAAGTGGAAAATGCATATGAAGAGCAGACTGAAGAGAGAGCTGCAAATGGGTTGCACGTGGAACAAATGAGATGGCAGATTCTTGCATTCTGCTATTCGCCTTTCTTACAGAGAACGTCAAAGACTTGTATTACAAAAATGTTTATGCCAACAATACCAACAGGGTACAAGCTTACAGCGCCTCTTCACAACAGCTGGGTTCAATTTGTACGCTTTCAAGTTGCCTTTCGGGTATTTTGTTAAATATTTATTGAAACCACCATGACAAGTTGCCAGAAACCTTGAACTGACATTCTCAGAACAGTTACATGAGCACAATCTGTGCAGCCCAGTTTGAATGCATTCTCAAGATCAGAAATTTAAGAACATTCAAGACTGCTGGTGTTTGCCCATTTAATCTTGCAAAGAAGTTTATCATAGAGCACACAGGATGGGTCAAGCTTTCTGCTGCGGTGTCTGTACGTTGCCCAGCTGAGCAATTGCAATGCCATTACAGAGACAGTGGATTTGGCAGTCACACTGTCTAAGCTTTGCCAACACTCTTCTCTGACGAAACACTGGTCACCACCAAGTCAGAAGGCTTAGCCAGGACAGTTTTGCTGCCACAGGCTGGGCCAATAGAACATACTAGTTTCACTTTTATTCTAATGAAATGTCAAAGGGGATTAAGCAAAATCAGCCATGTGGTTTCTCAGTGAAGGGTTCCAAAGAGGATTTGTTAAGACAGATGGAGAAGAGTTCCAAAACCATGTGAATGGTAATCTGGAAACAGTAGGTCCATAGCAAAGAAATCATCAGAGTGAAAAAGGTAAATGCTGTTGAGCTGCAACGAACAAGGAGAACCACAGAGTACATCAACAAGGTCTACACACTTAAGATGTGTGTTCAGCCTTGTGCCAAACAGCCAAAGGTCTCCAGACACAGGAAACCAGTTCTGAAACAGCAAGAAAATAACTGTGAAATGAACATAAGCAGGAGTCTGTTTTGATCTAGGAAAAAAAATGGTATACATTAGTAAAAGTTTAAAATGCATTATTAATAGATTTATGTTGCAGATCTAAAATTAAAGAACAAATGCATGTCTCCCTCAGATACTCAAAATACGTTTTCATAAAACATGCAGTAGCTTACACAGTGCTATAATATTTTCTCGTGTCGTTGCATCCTACACCAAATTAGAATCAAAGAATCTCGCTAATTAATGTTTGTTTATTTTTTCCCTTAGATGTCATCTCTTTCTTCTACTTTACCTGAAGTGCACTACCACTGATTAGGAAAAAGAGCATTAAAACTCTGCAAAAACAGGGTAATAGGGAAGAGAACACATAAAGTTTATCAGACAAACAGACGTGATGTTCCTTTCATGCATTGGTTAGTTTAAAACAAGAATTAAAAAATACCTAAATTACTACGAAAAAAAAAGAGAAAACTCCAAACAAAACAGAAAATCAAAATAACCCCCCTTTCCTCTCAGCATCTCTGTCATCAGAAATTGGGCAGTAGTGCACATCCAAAGCTTTTATCGAATGAAGCCACTCATTTTTACATTGTTCCATCTGTTTTATTGTAAAATACTAGACATTTACGTATTTACTGTGTATGTATTTCTTTTAAAACGTGTAAGTCTTATGTAAATGGATATAAATATGATTTTTTAAAAATAAACTCTACGGTACATGGGGTCTCAGTGCAAACATCTGACAATACAGTGTCAATAATACTGTTTGTATCTTTCCATTCCACCATTTTTACAGTTTTTGGATTGTAACAGTCAAATTAATATGTTTAGCAGAGTTAGAAGCTTCAACATGTTCCTACTGAGAAAGTCTGTCAATATTTAAAGCTGAACACCTGCCTCTGATGATGTATAATAAAATGACATAACCTAGAATTAGAGCCAAAATGGACTTCTAAAGACAAAATGGAAATGTTAGATATCTATAGAGAAGCACTTCTTAAAAGCAAACAAATAAACCCAGAGGAACTGTTTACAAAAAAAAAAAAAAATTAAAAAAAAAACAAAAAAAAACCCAAAAAAAAGGCAATTTAATAAAACATGATTTATACAAAAAACCAAAAACTTCCTTCTATGTTACCTGCGGACCAAGAAGAATCTTGCTTTACCAAGAGCCACCTTTTCATTCCAGGATCTTCAGACACCAGCCAGCATTGGAAAATTAAACCTAATATTTGCATAGAATCAGATTCTCGTTTCCAGATAATATTCAACAAAGAAAGAGAAGCCAAACCCCACCATTTCTTCATTATAACAGGGCATTAGACAGGCTCCTGTCTAACGTTATGCTTTTAGCCAAGATGGCCTTGCTGAGACTTCACAGAAGTCAGTTTTATCAGAGGAAATAACTGAAAGACAGAGTGATTAATATATAGTGTATAAAAGTTTAGAAGAGCAATTATTACCTGCTGTGGCTTTCTTTGGTGGTGTTATTGTTGTTTATTCTTTGTTTAAATGGGAAGTTTCAAAGTAAGACCTACTTAATAGTCATTTACCTATTTGCTATTTTTCTGCTGCTTGATCTTAGCTCAAGAACTGTCTTTTAGTTATTTCTTTTAGCAGTTTGATCTGCAATGTTTGCACGTACATAAACATTTGTTTTGTCTATTTTCATTTGGCAAACTTCAGTCAATCAGATGGTGAAAAATTTTTCTCCCCCAATGTCAATAAAAAAAGAATTCAGTGCTATTTGTGTTCATAAGTCTATTAAGCTTGGTACGTAGTAGCGTTAAAATAGTTTGCTGCCAGATACTTCTCATAAGTGCAAAACTTTCCAGTAACAGGTAAGAGTGATGACGGATTTACTGTTTAGAATCTGCCACGAGAGGGAGCACTGAACTTGCTGATGGGTGCGATGTGATGGCTTGGGTTAGCACACCACTGTGTGAAGACACGGCTCTTTCACACACAGTTCCTCAGGCTGAATGGACATCATGGCTGACCCTCCTTCTCCCTCCTCAGACTCCTTTTGGATTATTTTAGTCCAGAATGTCACGAAGTAAAGCAATGCAAACACCACTTTGAGTGTTGCAACTTTGAGTGGTTGCATTATCAGTTGAATACACTTTGCCTTGTAAAACACCTCCTCCCATTTGACGGGATTCCTTTTGCAGCCCTCACTGTCGCATTCAGGGTACAGAGGGGAATGAGGTGTGTTGGTGAAAAGACTGAGTGAGATCTTGGAACCAAAGCTGCGGGTATCCTGCCCCAGGAGTACAGCACCCCAGATTCTTTACTTCACAGTGGAAGAAAACAGACCAGAAGAATTAAAAATACATTCTTATAAGAGTATTATTCTGAAATCACTTTTGACCTAAGGCTAAAACATAAAATCTCTTAGTACATGCCTGTCTCCCCAATACGAGCTGGAGCTCTACTCTTAACAGCTAGAAATTGTGGCTATGTTAAATGTTGTCTAGCTGGCTCCAGCCCCTACAGTACACTGGGAATAATTACTACATCAACCTCTTCCAGCCATGTTTCAATAACTCACTGACCACTGCAATCTACCCACACGCTCTAAAAACAAAATGAAGAAAATCAGTGCTTTCCTATCACTTGTTAAATGGGATTCTTCCCTGATGGTGTAACCAGGTTGCTGGGCACCACCAGAGTCATGCACAGGAATGACTACTCTTCCTCCCTTTCTCTGTCCTGACACAAAGCTAAAGCTGTAGACAAAGCATTCTGCAATCGCAGTTCCTCAGCAAAAGGCTCCTCCGGAAAACAAAAGCAATGCCCGCAAAACAACTATTTTTCCATGCTACACTGCTGCAATAAGGTGGTTTTCTTTGTCTGGGTGTTCTGAATGCTGATGAATGAGACATGTGGCATTTCTGGAATCTTCCACATCACATTACCCGGGCAGTAGCACAGTGAGTACACCTGACCACTCTGACCCTCTTTTATCCCAGTCTTGATCTTAAATGATTTGCCGCAAAACAGGAACAAAACAAAAACAAAACAAAAGGAAAAAAGAAGAAAATTTTTAAAAGAAAATAAAAAGAGGCTCAGGTTCCGCAGAAAGCAGAAGTTATTACAAATGTCTTATCATGGAGACACTTTAAGAATGCTAACTATTCAAGCTCTTCACAGAGAGTTCAGAGGGCAGATAATTGTTTCTTGTCAATATTCATATGAGCAAACAGCCCCCCCCCAAAGGTAAATATCTGCAGAAATATCCATTATTAATGTTTTGGGGGTTTTTAAGAAAGTCTGATATTAACTCCCTCTTCCTTAAAAAAGAACCTTGATCTAGAGAACATCAGCTTTTCTTACAAATGAAAAAACTGGTGTAGGAACATGAGATGTCATTGGGAAAACTATGCAAGATCTAGTAAATTAATTCTCTTCTCTTTCATCCTATTGCAGTATCTTCACTACGAGGGCTTGTGCTCTGTGCTCTCCCTAACCAGCTCCCCTCCCCTGCTTGGGCAAGTACCTGATGGCTGCAGCCAGGATAACCACAGCAAACATACACAACATCTCAGCTCTCATTGTACAAAACTGTAATGGCCATGAACCTCCTGAATATGCCAGAGTTTCTTTGTGATAAGACCCTTGCAGTTTCTCACGAATTAAAAAAAAAAAAAACTCAGTGACAACTCCCAAGACCTCTCTCTTGCCCTGTGGTTGTTCAGCATCAGTTGCTATGTTGTAGCACTGACAAACCGAAAAATACTCAGCAGCCTCTGCAAGGCACTCCATTACTTGGCATGGGCCTCCTATTAAGACCTTGGTACTTAAACATTCCATCCAGAATAAAACAGTACCTTCAACTAAGAGCAACTTACACAAGAAGTATTTCAAGAAAGTTATCAGGACATTTCTGAGGAATAACATTACTCCCACATATAAATCACTGACCCTTATAGTTAGCCATCTACCAGTGCATCGTTAGCCTTTACTCAGTCTCTAAATGCTTCTATTCACTGTTCAGACTGTGATTTTCAGCTAAATCAAATAGCTGAGCAGGGTGGCTCCTTATGCAATTACCTGGCAAAAACCAAGCGCAGCACAGAGTCAAACTAGGCTGTTTCATTATATGATTGTATGACTTGGTTCAACATGTTTAGCTCAGCCGCATGCAGTTCCTAATCAAAAAACACATGGACATTTTATTTATTTCCTATGTAACTGGTTGAGCTCATTGACTGTTAAGGGTCGAGGGCCGAGGTAACCAC
>NW_010390776.1:0-4775 GCF_000710305.1 Buceros rhinoceros silvestris | reverse complement strand
GGCTTCCCAGGCTTGGCTGCCTTGGCCTTGGCCGCCTCAGGCTTGGCCTTGGCCGCCTCTGCTTTGGGCTCCGCTGGGACCTCGGCTGCCAGCTTGGCCTTGGCCTTCGCCTTCTTCTCTTCCTTAAGCTTGTGCTGAAAGAGACAAGAGAGACCCTCAGCTGGGACCTGGAGCACCGACCCTGTGGCGCCCGCGGCAGCGCCTGCGAGCACTCACGTTCTGCGCGTGGCGCAGGATGGTGTTGCGACGCATCGTTTTGGCATAGGGGTTCAACTTGATCATGATTCTCAGGTTCTTCAGTGGGTTCTTCTTCAGGACTCTGCGGCGAATCTTCTTCCTGGAGAGGACAGGCATGTCATGTCACTGTCACCGTCGAGCGACACAGCTCGAGTTTTGCTCACCCTCAGCTCTGGGGCACTGAGCTCCCAGCACTTGTACCCGGGAGCTTGAGGGCTCCCACCCGTCGACACCCCACCGCAGCGAGCGCTGATCCCGCTGTGAAGCTTGGCGCTAGGTGATGACACTCATCAGGTAACAATGATTACTTGGGAGGACGCAGCGCCTTCTGGATCTCCTGGCTCCTCATGATGCGCCCGATGTCCGTGTTGGTCATCTTGTGCATGGGCAGGCTGCCAGACAAACGGCCAGGGTGAGCTGGGCAGGTCCAGACGCACCTCTCCCCGCTCCCAGCAGCTCCCTGGCGCAAAGGGGCCGCTCTCCCAAGCCCGGTTGACCCACCCGCGGTGGGGAGTTTGGTGTTGCCTGCTCTTACTTGTAGTCGCTCTTCAGCGTTGCGGCCTTGCGCCAGGTGCCGTACAGATCGTCCAGCTTGCGGAATGCACTTTCCGTCCAAATGCAGAAACGCCCAACGTGGCCTCCAGGAGCCAGTCTCAGCAGGTTCAGCTTGCTCACGTTGAGAAGAGTAATTCCTGTCGAAAACCAGACACACCAACCCCTTGCGAACACCAAGGAACACAAGGCTAAGCAACCAACGGCCAGGGAAGCCCGGAGAAACGGAAAGGGCTTGGGAGCTTCTGCGCTGGTTACAGGCACCTACGCGTGAAAGCCTGTGATGTGTTTAACCAGCCGGGGCAGCTTCCCTTTCAACCATCCAAACACAGCTTACGGTCAGTGACCGCCAAGGACCAGCGACTTCAGCCAGTCAGAACTTCCACACAATCATGTGTTTCAGAAACACGGACCAGCGAAGTGGAATCTCATCATTCTCGGCTGTCTCCCAACGCAAGAGAAAGCATGCTGCACGCTGAGGTTACCTGGGATGTTACGGAAAGCTCTAATGATCCCATTGTCCTCGTTGTAGATGATGCAGGGTCCCCTGCGCTGGATGCGACGGCGGTTCCTCATCTTGCCCTTCCCAGCCCGCATGCGCTGGGAGGCATAAACCTAGAGAAAAACAGAACTCATGAGCATTCAAACCAGTCCAGAAAAAACACACCAAACTGCTCTAGTCAGAACGTCACAATCGTCACTGCTCATCCGAAACACGGACCAGTGAGAAGTTCATCACTCTCAGGAGCCAGTAAGAAGGAGCTATTCGTGTTAAGCAACACCAGAACGAAGAGTAAGCAGCACAGCACGGTATTTACTTTGCTTGAATTCTCTCTTACACACAGCTTATGAACTCACCTTTTTGATGTCATTCCAAGCTTTAAGCTTCTTGAGGAGGAGCACAGCTTCCTTGGTTTTCTTGTAACTCTCAACTTTGTCTTCAACAACCAGAGGAAGTTCTGGGATCTCCTCGATGCGGTGGCCTAGCGAGGATTTCAGACGACACCACGTTACCCCCCGATGCCAGCTGTACCCATTTCACAAGGGCACCGTGTGGTGCGTTCGGAAACCATCTGGCTGCCATGAACAGAATCAGACTGAACCGCCACACGATTCCAGACTCCGCTGCAGCTTCCATAAGCCACACAGACACAAGTCGTGGCAGCTCCTCAGCACCACCAAACTACCAACACCGCCTAACCCCCAGCTGTACGTAACAACAATCTCCCTGCTGCAGGACAGATGGCCTCAAACTCGCCAAGAGAAATTAAGTTACTCACAAGAAACACTTGGAGCCACCACACAGTAACCAGCGCTGCTTGGGCAGCATAAAACCAGAAGCAAACACCTCCTGAGAGAGAATTCCCACCTTTAGACATGACCAGTGCTGGGAGACCGGACGCTGCCAGAGCGGAGCAGATGGCGTAACGCTTCTGCGTCGTGTTCACTCTGCGGTGCCAGCGCCGCCAGGTCTTAGTGGGGGCAAACATGCGGCCTCCACGACACATCTATGCAGCTACAGTTAAGAACAACGGATTTGAAGCTGCTTTTCCTGGCATGTCTCTTGAACCCTTGCTCAGCGTGAACGGTTCGTCAGCTGTCTGCACCAGCACACTGGCAGCAGGCAACTGCCGCTGAGCGCAGAGTCAGGCGCAAATTACGACATCACGGCAAGAGAGTCGGGAGAGCCACCGCCTCTGCAGTGGGGCATCGGTGGAAGCTGCTGGTCATTAAAGCGAGTCTGCATGTGCCTACAGAAGGTTCCAGTCACGTTACAACACATCGGACCTGGTGGTCCAGGTCGCTGTGGGGAGCCATTACCTCAAGTAAAAAGTTCCGTTTCACATTTACCTAAAAATGATTTTTCTGCTCTAGGAACTCAGTGCACCCAAAGCAGCAGCTACAAAAGGATACGTTCCCAAAGGCACCCTGGCCAGAGCGGTGGGTTCCACCTCCTCGTACTCGAGGAATACGAGCCACAGCTCTCCCAGTACCCCATGATTCGGCACTGGTCTGATGACCTGGAACAGAAAGACTTATTTCAGACAGTGACGACACCGCAGTTTCTCCAAAGTCACAGATATGCTGTGACCAATCAGAACTTCCACTGTTATCATGTGTTTCAGAAACACGGACCGATGAAGTGGAATCTCATCATTTCAGCAAAACAAAGCCCCATCAGGTAGATTAACTCCTCCCACGTTAAAGATCTGCTTGGGTCACTCCCCAGGTCATTCACACACGTTTCTGAGCCTGAGCCTTGGTTTGGAGGATCTGACCCAGCACCGCTGCTCCTGGTGTGTGAAACACCGCCAGAAATCAACCTGAAAATGCATGGTCCTGGCTCAGATTTCTCAGGAAGCAGAAGCTACTGGCTCCTACAAGCTTCTGAAGCAACTCCAACAAGTGCCCATTTGCACAGGTTTCTTCTTGGCCAATGCCTCAGGTAAGACACTGATTCCACCTGAGGAACCCGACTCAAGGACTCTACACAGAATCCCACCGAACAGCGCTTCTCTCGTTTCAGTCCCACGTTTGTTTCATCTTTAGCCTCCCATAGCACAGTCAGAGGCTCATACAAGCATTTCTGCCTCTCCTACGGTCTAGCCGTACCTGCAAGTTCACTGACAGCATAGGGCTGCCTGTTGTTCTTGCGCAAATTGGTGTGAACGAAGTTCACGATGTCGGGGCGAATGGGAGCCTTGAACACAGCAGGCAAGGTGACGTTTTTGCCTGATGCTTCCCCCTTCTCAGAGTAGACGGATATCAACGGTCGAGCGCAAGCCTGAAAAAGTGGAAACTCTTAAGCACAAGTCAAGCGATTCGCCAGCATTAAAGTTCATCCAGTATTGCTCAGAACGAAAGGGTCTTCAGCTCAGCAGTGCCAGCACACTGACAGCAGGCAACTGTCACTGGACACTGGATAAGACGCAAATTACATCATCACAGCAATAGTTTTCACTTAATGGTGCTCCACAGCACAATCCAATAAAAAAAAAAACATACCCCAGGTTTGAAATTCAATAGATTTCAAAGTCATTTGGGTAAAATTAATCTAGAATTGAATCTCCAAGCTCTTTAGGACCACCTTCCAAATTACTTCTCATCCACTATTAAAAAACCCCATTTAAGACTCATCCGCCTTGTAATTTAGATTATGTTTAACATCTGAGATGCTGTAACCAACTTCTCCAATACAATACAGAGGTTTACAACAACTTCGAGCAATCAAACGTGGTGTCAGAGTGAACTTTCTGTAAAGTCTGGCCCCTCTGATCAATCCCTGATGCCTCAAAATTTCAGAGAGGAAAAATGTAGCCACTTGCAGCACCAGCTTCCTTTCCAAAAGCTGAAGAGATGTCCAATAATACCTTGCTGGCCTGAACAGCACCCTTTAGAGAAGAATCCTTTAGGATTATACTGTATTTGTTATTAATTAATAGCTCATGGCAGTAATACAGCCAAAACATCTTCCTTCCTTTTCCCTTCCACAGTTTATTTTAGAGGGATTAAAAATACTACGAAATTCAAAACTAACCAGGTAATAGCAATGCCAGTACTGTCTGTGTGCCTGTCGCTGGTACTAGCCAGGCACTGACCCCCGGAGCGAGCACCGACCCCAGTACAAGCAACAAACTAGATCGGGGTGAAGGAACCAGAACACAACCTGAATTGTAGTAGCAAGAAAGGTTGTTCACTTGCAACCTGATTCCAGGCCAACGCCTCTAACAAAACGTTAAAAAAATTAAAAAAAGAAGTTAAAAAAAATTTTTTTTCAAAAACCTTTCATTTTACTCTACGTGGGCGCTAAAGCTTCCGTGTTGCTTTGTATTAGAGAAATCCGGGAGAAAAATACCAGCGCCCTGCCAGAAGGCAGCCAGCCCCCCTCTCCCGCACTGCCCGGGGACAGGCTGTCTTCCAGCGGCCCAAGCCACGCTCTCAGGGGGGCTGCGACCCCCTCCCGCGGCCTCTCCTCAGCCCTCCCG
>NW_010390775.1:20042-21362 GCF_000710305.1 Buceros rhinoceros silvestris | reverse complement strand
AGAACTGATGCAAACCCCAGTATTGGACTCTGTGAAGCAAAGAGGAAAGAGCATGTGAAAGAGAGATTCCTCTTTTAGGCGACAGTATCCCTTGTTGGGTCATAGAGGCACTGCTCTTCTCAAAGCCCTTCAGAAATCACTTTTTAACGCTCATTAGTATTTTTTTCCCCTGCTGAAATCCTACATCTCTGCTCTACTGTGCATTAGAAAACCAGCAGACTAGCTCCCTTCCTTAGCACTCTAGAAAAGCCTGCTTCTGCTAAAAACAAACATCCCCAGCCCCCTGACCCCTTCAAAATTAAAAAAGAATTAACAAAAAAACTTACAAAACTTAAAAATTGGCGTTAGTTTCATTATTGATATATCAATTCTAAAATCGATGACCGGTGTGCCACAGCCCCCCACACTGGACAAGCTCCTCCGGCCGTGCCTGGATGAAACGGGTGGCTTTTCGGAAATTAAGAATAAAAACCTCTCTCTCTGCCTATGTTAGTCCAACTAAAGGGATAGCATTGGAGACAATGGCGAAAGGGGGGTCCGGGGGATGGAGAGAGCCCCCTGTACCCCTCCACTGCGCATCCTCGCAGTGCCCTGGCCACGGGAGGAGGGCTCGGGGGGTCTTTGGTTTGTTCCCCTGACTGGCTGGGGGTCCGGCGGCAGTGGGATTACATTCATCGGGCGGTGCTGGCCAGCACGGCGGGAGCCTCACTTGCTGTGCTGCGAGGTCGGGGCTCCCTGAGCGTGCCTCTGCTCCTGCTGCTTCACATGCTGAACGATTTCCCTGATCTTGCGCTGTGCAGTCTTGGGGAGGGAGCAAGAAGCGGGGGTCAGGGTGGGCACTGTGTGCAACCCAAGCAGTTGTTCCCCACCCCATCCACAACAGCAGTTTGCCGCTCATCACCCTCTGAGCTTTTAATTATGAGATGCGAGGTCGGGGCTCCCTGAGCGTGCCTCTGCTCCTGCTGCTTCACATGCTGAACGATTTCCCTGATCTTGCGCTGTGCAGTCTTGGGGAGGGAGCAAGAAGCGGGGGTCAGGGTGGGCACTGTGTGCAACCCAAGCAGTTGTTCCCCACCCCATCCACAACAGCAGTTTGCCGCTCATCACCCTCTGCGCTTTTAATTATGAGCACAGCTGTAATTAAGGACGCAGCCACTTCGCCCCCACGCAGCCGCCAGTGGAGCACTGCAGGGCTTTAACCTGTGTTTCTTTAAACACAGGCTCTTGAGGAGTGACAGGGGTGCTGCCGTCCCACTCGAGTGGTCAGGAGACAAAGTTGTGGTATATGCACCCAGGCAGGATGTGGCTGCCTGCGGGAGC
>NW_010390775.1:18300-19914 GCF_000710305.1 Buceros rhinoceros silvestris | reverse complement strand
GGCGCGAGGGCAGTATGGGGCTGCTGGCGGTAGCTCCCTGCCGGCACCGATGCCAGGAAGGAGCAGATTCATACCCTGGGTGCCACTACACAGAGTCTCCAAGACAGGTATTTTAGCTAAATCAAGGCAATCTTTCATTTTTGTGCTAGCACAGCTAGGGAGAGCTGCCACCACAGCTTTAGTGTGTCCTGGGGGCACAGGAACCATCCAAAACAGAGTGACAGGATGCTGGGGCAGTGCTGTGCTCGGCCATATTCCTTGTTGGGTTAAACTGGCTGGGAATATTGGGAAAGCCATGGCCAAGCCTTACCTGACTGGCAAAGAAATGCCCGATGATTTTAACAATGACCTCCTCATTCTCATCTGGGGTTTGGTCTCGCGGCACAATGACTTCTGCACTAGTTAAATTCTGCAGTTCATTCACCTGCAGCAAACAGCAGAGCAAACAAAGAGAGTTCGGTTTTGTGGCAGAAGAACCAAAATCCTCAGCCGCTGGAGTCACCCTCGACTCCAAGCCAGCACATGGCACCAAGCTGCCGTGGGTCACACCCTGTCCCCTGCTTGGGGCAGTCACCATCCAATGAGAACCACCACCAGGACACAGGGCTGGGGTGAAGAAGTTGCTGCGATGACTGAAGGCCCCCGCTTTGCTCCCCAGGGCAGGCAGGGGTGCTGGGCGATGCCCAGCTCCACAGCCCCAGGGCAGGGAGAAGCATCCCTGCATCCCCCACATACCGTTTTGCCACCTTTGCCTATCACACGGCCGGCAGCAAAGGAAGGCACCTTGATGTGGGCTTCAAGCTTCACCTCTTCTTTTGGGTTAAAGAAGTTTTCCTCTTTCAGCTTCCCAAATATTCGCCCCTGGGCCTGGAGAGAAGACAAAGGGCAAGTAACACTTGTGGGCAGTGGTCCTGAGCGCTGCCTACTGTCACCTCCACCCCCAAGTGTGATGATGTGCCAATGTCCAGCAGCATCAAAACCACGGTACTGAGCAAAAAGCTCCTCTGGCACTCGGGCAAACCCAGGCTGGCAGCACAGCTGCGACCAAAGGGGTGCGTCCCCCCAACCAGAGCCCTCACCCCGTGGCCACTGCACCTTGAACTGAGCCTCAGGCGGCCCCGTGATGATGACCATCCGTTCACTGGCATCAGGACCTTCTGCCGGGGCAATCTGCAGAGGGACGGGGGAGAAGGAGTGTGACTGTGGCCCCGCTTCAGTAAGACCTCCTCTCTGTAGGACATGCTCCCCAAAGAGAGGTGTCCCCCTCTGCAGGAGCATCTCCTCCCACCCAAGCCAGGGGTGATAACCGGAGTGTTGCAGGACTGGGTTTCTACCAATGTGGGGAGCAAAATCACTTCCCATTCACTGCTCTCGGCAACAGGAAAGGGAAACTGAGGTACGAAGCCTGGAACCAGCCCTGCAGTGCCCTGCTCACCTTGATGGAGGCGCCAGCAAACCGTGCCAGCTGCTTGATGTGCTGCCCCTTCTTCCCAATGATGGCCCCCACTGCCTGTGTTGGGATGAACAAGTTCACAACCTCCTGCTCCGGCAGCTGGCGAGGGCGCGGAAGAGCAACACAGTCAGGGGAGCTGCCGGACCACGGAGGGGCGGGTG
>NW_010390775.1:10650-18136 GCF_000710305.1 Buceros rhinoceros silvestris | reverse complement strand
CCCACCCCAGCCACGTGCCCCCCCCCCAAGATGCCCAAGCAAAGACCTCACACAGGGAGGTGCCAAGGCACTTACCGAGTGCTGATGGGGGAAGGCACCGGCTGGGGGGACTCCGTACAGACTCGAGAGGTAAGCAGAGGAGCTCTGTAGCAGGGAGAAAATGAGGGTCAGTAACATTCTCCAACATGCCCAGCCCCTTCCTGGCCACCCCCAGCCTGACATGGAGCAGCATGCCACCACCACGAGCCCAGTAGGGACACAGGGACGACCCTTCGGCCCCTGAACCCCTCCTAGAGAGTGCAGGTGCACCTGAGGGTGTATCAAGGTGAGCTGCAGCCCAGATCCTGCACCTGCAGCACATCACAATGGGGCTGGGAGGTGGATGGAAGCTCCCAGTTACCCCCAGATGCTCCCCACTGCTGCTTTTTCAGCTGTGTCCTGCTAGTCTTCATAGCAGAAAACCATTCCCTGCAGCCTTCCGGAGCAGATGCAACCCTGGAAAGCCAAAACCATACTGTAACCACCATCAGGCCCCTGCAGAGAAGGTGGAGGTTTGGTGACAGTTGAGCAAAACATCTGATTTGGCTCTAATTTCCATCACCATCTCCCTTTTCCACTTCCAAGAGAAGAAAAAGCAAAGGCTGAAGATGTTCTCCCAAGACTCAGGCTGGAGATAGGGAAAAATCAGTGGGTCTCTCCACAGCTAAAATCAAGGGGTATGCACCAGCACCCCAACCCAACTCTGCAGTTTTTCTGTATCTCAAATACATCAGACATTTCTCCTGGAACAGACACAACTCTCTCCCACTCTGGGTTTGCGCAAGTGCAGCCAGATGGTACCTGCAAACTACGGTTACTCGGGTAGAGAAGACCCACCTCTCCCGCCCATTCCAGACGCTGCTCTCGCTCCCAGCCCTCTACCTCAACCCGTTGCACTGCGGTTTTGTGCTGCTGCTCACACCAAGCTCACGCTCCCTTGTGTCAATCCTCTGCTTCTGACCACAAGGCTGCTCCGTAACCCCTACACCAACGTGCCCTCTCCTGCCCAGAGGGTCCTCGCAGCCAGGGTGGGCAGCACACCTCCCCACCTCCCCCTTGTTCACTGCAAGGATCCTTCCTCATCCTCCATCCTTTCCAGGTCTCTTAAGAGCACCAAAGCTGAAGCTACAGCAAACAGCCCCAGGTCCTGCTTAGGACACGGTCAGAAACGACCACTCTGGGGTGTGAAACACAGAGCCAAGCTGGTTTCCTGTTAGGGTTTTTTTTGCCTGCTCTTTGTTTTACTACAAAAAATAATGGCAGAGGCAATTGCTTCTCTTGGTCTCACCAGGGTGAAAAAGGCCACACAAAGCTTTGGGGTGAAGGAGCCCACGCCAAACGCTGCCCTTCAGGAGACCTGCCCAGCTCCTCTCCACCGCACAAGCACTCAGGCAGACACTTCCTGAAGGCTGTGCTTGCTCAGGCGGCCGATGCAGGCAGAGCATCCTCCCCTCCACGGGCTGGCAGTGCACAGACAGACAGACTCTCCTGGTGCCCTCAGGGCCATCACACGCATCCATTCATCCATCTCTCCACACCGCCAGCCTGGCACTCACCGTTCTTCTCCGACTGCTCTGCTGCTGGCGCCACCAGGAAAAGAAAACAGCACAAGTAAATTAACCTGCGCGCCAGTCGCCGCGCAGAAAGATTTAGAGAGACTAACAGATCACAGAGCCTGGTCATCCTAAGGGGTTGGGGAACCTGGTGAGTAGGGGATGGACCTTTCCCGACAGCATTTTGGTCGGCGTGTTTTCCTGACACTGGACCGTCCCTGCCTGTGTGCAACCTCAGCAGTTTTGAAACTCCTCTCCAGGTTTGCTTTGCCCCAGGCCTCGGCAGCCACTGCACCTCAAAAAAAGAGAAAAACCCTTGCCTACAAAATCAGGTGAAGATCAACTCCCAGCAAGCACAATCCTTTGGCTGCCAGGGCCACTGAGACCAGACCCACAGGGCACAACAGAGTCCACACCACCACTACCCAGTGGTGGGGTTGGGGTTGGGACTGAAGACCGCCTACATGGTTTTTCCATGCCAACATCGTCACAGATGGCCCCCAGCCGCGTCCAGAGACCAGCACCCTTGGGACACGGCCCATCCTTAAACACAGGTGAAACTGAGCTCAGCACAACATGGGGATACAGTTGATTTTACCAGGAAACTAAATCCAAGGAGGGACAAGCCATGTTCACTCACTGTCTTCTCGATTTTGCTGCTGTGATGAGTATCTTCCTTAAATGGCCAAGAGTCAGAGCTCTCGTTCAAGACTCCTCATGAGATGGCTCCTCTAGCTATGGTGTTCACCCAAGCCCAAGAGCTACAGCAGGAGAGTCTAGAGATGACTCTGCCCCCAAGAACACATCCCCTGCACTCCGAAAACCTCTTGCACTTACTGCAAACGGGTGGTACGGGGTGGCTGCTGCAGCCCCTCGGGCCCCTGGGGTGGATGGGAGCATGGACAGCCCCGTTGAGAAGATGCCCAAAGCACTAAGGTTCAGTCCTGGGATCAGGTTGGCTTGTTGCTGGGAAAGCAAAGACATAGAGAAACACGTAACAGGCTGAGTGGGTTTCTTGGGGTTCTCACCACATAGTGTGGACATGATGGGTGAGGGTCAGCCCTTGCCATAACAGATTGACTCCCCCCCGTTTTCTTCTGGCCACCTCAGCAGTGGCATCCCAAGCAGGAGGGCTGAGAGCTTACATTGACAGCCACCACATCGTTCTCGTAGGCCTCTCGCAACTTCTTCATAATCTCCACTTCAGCACTGGAGCACGCCTCTGTGCTGCCCTTCACTGTGATGGTCCGTTCAGGGTTATAAATGGTTAAATCCTGCAAACTACCCCACAGATAAATCCGGAGACGCAGTTACATTCTGGTTTCAAGTCAGAAAGAAAAAAAAAAAAAAAAAAAAAAAAAAAAAAAAAAAAAAAAAAAAAAAAAAAAAAAAAAAAAAAAAACCTCAAATCCAAGATGAGGATTCCCCCCTCAGACAGCGTGGGACCACATGCCCTCTCCCGGCCCAACGCCACCATCCGCCTGGGATGAGGGATGCCCACCCGGGATGGGGAATGTGCTGGGGAGGATGGAACTGCTCTGTTTTCTGGCTCCAGCGCTGCCCGTACCATGTTGGATGGAGGGGGATGGCTTGGTGTCCACAGGACTTACGGGGAGATGGTGATCTTCGTGCCCGTGTCCTGCTCAATCTTCTTGAGGTTGCGGCCCTCCTTGCCAATCAACCTCCCCACCAGACTGTTGTGTGCTAGGATTTTCAAGGGAATCTCTTCTGCTCTAAAATGGATTAAAAAATAAAATCTCAAGGTCCATCTGGCCAGGAAACCAACATCCAGCAACAGGCACTAACTATGTGGTGGAAGGAGCAGAAGAGCTTCTCACCACTGTTATCTCCTCAGCTTCTGGGGAATGGAAACTCGGGGACTTCCCAAGCCCAGTGGTACATCTGTATTTCACGGGGTTTTGTTCTCCAAGTTTGTCTATATGTTCTTTGGACCCACCTGAGCTTCTGGTCTCTACAGCTCTGTCAACCACACCATGGAGAAGTTATTAAGATGTAAGTTATTACATGACCCACGACGCTACCCTGAAACTCCGAATGCCAGCAGTTCCCTCAGGGGGTGGGGGGTGAGAAGATGGCTTCTTCTCCACAGATGGCTGAATTTATCTCCCTCTCACCACACCCGCCCAGTTTGCCAAGCCAGGGGCACTTACGATTTGGTTTCATCAGCCTCCTTCTGCATGATATCAAGGATCATACGACACGCTTCGGAGCACCCCTCTGGTGTTGCATGGATAGTGATGGGCTTTTCAGCGGCACCAGCATTCTCCTTCCGATGGATGTCAACCCTACGATGAAACAACCAGCAGAGAGAAGTCCCCTAAGATGTGTCTAGCGTCACACAAGGACTTTCCAGAGCTCAGGAGCTGAGCTTGTTGTTCACAGAAAAGCTCATTTCAACACCTGCTCAAGCTTTTGGGTGAGCCTAGGTCTCACTGACATACATCCACCATCACCTGGTCTCACGTGAGCCCAGGTAGTGTTTCGCTTCAGCTGGTTTAGATCGGATTTGAGCTACGCGTGCCTTTATGACCTGAGGCCTGCCTGGGAGGTGAGGGATGTCAATCAACATCAAATGATGCATCAAGAGCGGGCAGAAATGAACTGGACAAAGCCCTGAGCAACCTGGTCTATCGTCTTTACGCCAGTCCCACTTGGAGCAGCAGAGTGGATTAGAGGTCTCCAAAGGTCCCTTCCAACCTTAATCTCTCTCTGCACAACACCCGAGGCTCTCCAGCGACCAGCAGCTGCCACAACCACTGCGTGTCATTTGGGACAGAGAGGTGACTTACCCATAGGCAGCGTCTGTCACAACACGGAGGCACAGGTCAACAACAGCGCTTGTACTCACGCCCTTCCATGGGAGACCAGAAAGCTCTCCCTTGCGCACCGGCAGGGACTGTGCTCTAGCTCCTCTGGTCTTCCCCTCAGCTCATGGCGGGGAGGAGGCACATGCCTCCAGCTCGCTCCTCACCGCTCAACCGTACCTGGCAAAGGCCCTGAGAGAGAGGGAGAGAGGAAAGCAGGGTAGGAGACTCCTGCACGTCAACCACATGTCTTGAAGAACAGGGGTAAGCATCCTTTCCATCTTCTCCACTGGAGGATGAAGCTGTGCAGCCATCCTGCCATCGGTCACCACCTTGGTGTCCCTGTCACTGCTGCAGCCAGGGCTGAGCTGGCCTGGATCTTCTGAGAAGGTGCAGTAGTGGCCACTCAGCGACTGCTACCAGCACTCAGCTCCAACATGATGCTTTCCAGCCACATCTCTATTTTCATAAGAGGTCCCCATCCTGACCAGGATCATTCATGGGTGATGCTGCGCATGCAAGGTCAAAGGTTTTGGTGCAGCACCACACTGGGATGCTGCAGGGTCACGGTGCTTTTGCACAGGTCAACTCTTCCGGGAGCTGATAAACCACCACGTAGAGACAATGATGCCTTATCTACAGGTAGAGGAGGAGCAGCTGGGTGAACATTCCCTGACACAAAGGAAGAGCCTACCCCACCAGCTTCAAAAGGGATACCAGGGTGGTTTCTTCTGAGCACTGAAGAGGGAATGAAGACAAGAGTTTGATCCCCTTTGCAGGCTACATCTCTCCAGATCTCCTACTGCTTCAGCCAGAGCTGTTCAGGCAGGAGACTGGTCGTGCTTGGACTGTGCAAAGAGGTGCTGGTGACACGGGCACTGCTAAGCTCTCCCTGCTCTTTTGTTATGTCTACAGCACACGGTTTCCCAGCTGTGTGCTGTGCTACGCTCTCTAAGGCACACCCAGCTGTGGAGCTCCATCAGGTTGACTTGGAGTACCTGTTGCTTCAGGGGCAGCGCCCAGCAGGCACGAGAACACCCACTGCCACCCTCTCCACTGGGGAGAAGATAAACGCATTATGACGTGCCACAAGAGGTAATGACAGGCCCATGCTCCAGAGCAGTGTCGCAATGTCACAACAGTTTGATGCTCCCAGCTAGGGGGAACCGATGAGGAATCCATGGCTGCCCCAACAAACCCTACAGACAGGAGTCAAGTGGCTTCTTGAACCCATGAGCAGTTGAGGCTACTGGAGATGAGGCATGCAGCTTGAGCTTTTGTGCGGAGGAAGGGCCAAGAGCCACGGACGGGCTGGATGGATGCACCAGTGACGAGTACCATGGACAAGTCCAGCAGAGAGACAGAGGCCAGGTTTCTGGCTGATCTCCAAACCACTCCAAACCTGGATACGCAGGCACAAACTCAATTTTCAGAGAGAAGATGGGGCTGCTGCGTTCAGCCACGTCCCATCCCGAAGAGCTGGAGGGCAGAGGAAGGGTCTGGACTTACCAGCATGTCCCAGTGCTGCTGCTGCTGCACAGCTCCATTCCAACCAGAGGATGGAGAAGGGGGTCCTCAACCCCCTCATGCCACCAGCAGCTGCTTGGGACCCCAGGGTGCTGCAGGCAGGGGAGACTGGGGCAGATGACAACAGGGATAGCAGGACAGAGACAGGGCAGGTTTGCCCATGGTACAGCAGGAAAAACCTCCATGACACCTTACAGAGACACCGGGAATGCTTCAGAGAGCGGTGGCCACGAGGGACAGTATGATGTGCATGCAGCGCTGTCCTGGCCCCACGGCTGCTTGGTAGCAACAGTCCTTTCCTCATCAAGTTACAAGGGCTGCAATCACTGCAGAAGGTCGTCTGGAGCGCTGGGCTCCTGGTCTGGGCTCCCACTCAGCCAAGAAAGGAGTTGGCTCAACCTGGGGACAGGTTTGTCCCCTGGAGCTCAGAAGCATCTCTGGACATCACTGTGTGTGAAGACAGCGGTGAAATCCAACGTGACCACACGAATCCAGGACCCAGTGTTGCTCTGGGCAGGAGCAGGGGCCAGGCAACAGGATGTGACCTTGACCCCAGGATCATCACACCCTTGACCCCAGGATCATCACACTGGTGGGTGAAGGTGGTCTGAGCAGGGACAGAGCTGTGGGCTGACATCCCAGCTGAAGGCAATGGTGTCCTGCAACTGTCCAGGCCAGGTGCATGAGGTCTCCCCTGCCCAAGGCTGAAGTGGAGGTGGTGGCCCGCTACAGCACAGGGCCTCCTCGGGCAGTTCAGGAGACATGAGAGCATGGAGCACAGGCTTCCTCCACAGCACCAAGTCTTCAGGGTGAGCACGGGGAGCCAAACCGTGTTATCCCACAACCAAGGACAGCTCAGCAGCAAAAACTGCCCCAGGCAGCCACATTTGGTGCCTCCTACCTTCCTCACCAGGCCCAGGGCTTGCAAGGGGCAACCTTCCAGTTTTGGGTGGCGAGGACACAGCTACACCCGCTGCTGATCACACCAGCGGACTCACCTGGAGAAGAGCTTGCCCTCAACTGAGACCAGCTCACTGCTTCTAGGTGGCCACGTTCTAGAGCTAGTCAGGCCCAAAGAGCTCCTCTCCCTACACATCTGCCCCCTTTCCGTACAAACCTCCTCCCGCAAACCCGGCGCTGGGGTTTGGCTCTCTCGGCTGCAGACCAGCATGTCTTCCTACCTCCTGCTTAAGCGGATGCGCTATTATCAAACAATTTGCCTCTAAAAGCTTCTCTGAGAACTAGGATGCCCTGGAGGATGTTCTGGTACAGGAGTCCTATGTCCTGTGGGATCACCGGGTTCAGGATGATGAGCATGGGAGAAGACAGCTTTGAGTTAAACACAAACAAATCTGCGCAGGAAAAAACCATGCAGGAAAACCATGCAGAAAATCAGAGGTGAAATCAATGTGAACATTGGCAAGAGAAACATGGAAAACTTCGGCAAGACAGGCCCCCACCCCCCACTTGTTTTTTAGTTCAAATAAAAATGTTAGACTGCAAAAAAAAGCTTCAAACTTATGAAAAGCCCATCCTTCTCGC